>NC_134573.1:80441309-80741309 GCF_050947875.1 Dermacentor variabilis | reverse complement strand
CATATCGTCGATGCTTCCGGAGGACAACCCGGCCCGGGGAAGGTTCGAGCAGTAACGGCTTTTCCTGTACCTCAGTCTGTCAGACGTCCGGAGTTCTGTGGGGCTCTGTTCTTATTTCCGACGGTTCGTGAGAGATTTCGCAGCAATCGCTCGACCGCTCACTGAACATCTGAAGAAAGACGTGCCTTTAATGTGAGGTTCCCCTCACGCTGCCGCATTTTCATGCCTTTTCGCGATTCTTACAAATCTACCGGTCTTGGTCCACTTTGACCCGTCCGCACCTACAGAGGTCCGAACCGATACCAGTGGTTACGGGATTACGGGTTACCAGGGTTACTGGTAACGCGGAGATGACTGCGTTATAGCCTACGCTAGCCGGCTCCTGACAACTGCAGAGCGCAACTATTCGATTACCGAGTGAGATTGTTTTGTTCTGGTCTGGGCTGTTTCAAAGTTCCGCCCACATTTATATGGCATACCCTTCTCAGTAATCACAGACCATCATGCGCTCTGTTGGCTTTCGTCGCTTAAGGATCCTACTGGCTGGCTCGGTCGTTGAGCCCTCCGACTGCAAGAATATCCCTACACAGTGACTTACAAGTCGAGACGTCAACACCAGGACGCAGATTGCCTCTCTAGCTACCCAGTCGAAGACGCGACCTCTATGTCTGATATTAACAACGACACCTGTGTTCTCTCTGTTTTTCCATTGCTCCATGTCGCCGACGAGCAGCGCCGTGACCCGTACTTGCGTATCATCATTGAGCACCTGGAATCGCCACTTGCCGACAGTTCCCTTCGCTTATTCACACTTCAAGATGGCGTACTCTGCCGCTACAACGTTCACCCCGACGGCCCTGCATTACTCCTTGTGATCCCTAAACACCTTCGCTCGGCTGTTCTCCACGAACTTCACTAACTCCCCACTGCCGGTCACCTGGGTGTGTCACATACCTACGACCGGATCCGCCGACGCTTCTTTTGGCCAAGGCTTGCTCGCTCCGTTCGAAGATACGTAGCTGCGTGTGACAAATGCCAGCTACGCAAGACACCATCCATGCTCCCTGCTGGATACCTTCAAGCATTCGACATTGCCACGGAACCATTTCTTCTGGTTGGTTTGGACTTACTTAGCCTTTTTCCTATTTTTACCTCTGAGAACAGGTTAATCACTGTGGCCACGGATTACTCCACGCGCTACGCCATCCCCCGAGCACTGTCTACAAGCTGCGCCAAAGATGTCGCCGATTTTCTTATACACGACGTGATCTTATTACGTCGAGCTACGCGACAACTTCTCACTGGCCGTGGCCGGATATTCCTATCAAAAGTTATCGCGGACATCCTGCATTCCTGTGCCACGAGGCACAAGCTATCCACGTCATACCATCCGCAAACAAATGGCCTCACAGAGCGTCTCAATCGCACCCTCACAGACATGCTCGCGAAATATGTCTCTTCAGACCACAGTGACTGGGACCTCGCTCTACCATGGGCGCTATAACGCAAAACTATTCCAAACTTTCTTTTATTTCAATTATGCAATCAGCCCACCGCGATTGGTCAAAAACTTTTTTGGACCAGCCCCACTTCATCTGTCTGTCACGCGACGTCACGAAAACGGCAAAAACTTGCCGCGTCAAAGTGACGCGTACTCGTTAAAGATGCATTAATGTGCCGAACAAAACTGGTTTTTTTTCTGTATGCCCGCAGACTGCCCCTTTCCGAAAGGAATAAAAGATGGCTGCCGCCTATCGCTTCCGCACTGGCTACTCGCCCCTGCCGGAGAGTATGGGTTTATTTGCATGTAATAAATCTTTTTGCGTGGTCGTGTAACGTTTTCGATAACTTTAATCACGTTTACGAACCAGTTTTGCCAACTCTTCTTGGCTTAGGATCTGTTTTAGCGTCATTCTTAAGCTTCCGTTCCATGCCGCCAAGATTGTTGACATGCCACCGCAAGCTAAGTAAGAGAAAGCAGACCAATCGCAGACGCCGGCACCACCCTCTTCATCCGGTTATAGATATTCAGTGGAGTAGCTCCGCTCTATCGAATCTCTCTCCAATTGAGTGTGCTCCTCGCCTCTTGTGAGCCAATTAGATAAGGCAAGCCGCTCAGTGCAGGCAATGTTATTCGTTTTTCAAGCAAACAAAAGTGACCTCCTATGAACGAGGGGAGCATTCAATCGGTTTGTTCAGACAACCCCGCGAGTGACCGCCGAATTCTTGCGTCGGCGCTTACGCAAATTTGACGTCAGGAGATTGGAATAAAAACATATTGGAATAGTTTTACGTTATACGGCCCCATTTGTCACATTTGCTTATAATTCCTCGCGCCACGACACAGCTGGTTATTCCCCATTTTTTCTTCTGTTCAGCCGAGAACCAGCACTGCCCTTCGACACAACCCTCGTTGTTCACGCGGCACTGACCAATGAATAGGCACTTGAAGCTATCGCCCGCTGTGCCCACGCAAGGGAAATTGCCCGTGACCACCTTCTGGAATACCAATAGAGTCAAAGGCATTTGTACGACCGGCGACACCGAGACGTGCAATACCCGCCTGGTTCTTTGGTGCTTCTATGGTCTCCGTCGCGTCAGGTCGGCCTGTCCGAAAAAGTGCTGTCTCGTTACACAGGCCCATGTCGATTGCTTCGTGCCATGGCTCCCGTCACCTACGAGATCGCCCCTGACGCCCCATGTCCTTCCCAGTCCAGCGATATCGCGCACGTCATACGACTGAAGCAGTATCACCCTCCCAGTGATGAGATTTAGACGCCCCGGGACCTCGCTTCTGCCGCCGGGGGATTATGCTACAGGCGTGTGGTATTTGATTGTTTGAATGAGGCGCGTGGGCGCCATCACTCGAAAAAAGAGGAGGAAGAACGAACTGGGCTCGCGCTGTGAATCTAACCGGTCAGCGCTGCAACCGCTGTTGTAAATATAACCAGTAAGTAGTTGCTCCTCTTACTGATTCGTCCTTCCCGTAACAATATAAAAGGGATTACAATTCTGACATCTGAAATCAAACCCAGCACCTCCAGCACACAAGATCGACTCTCATATCACTAGGGAACGAACGGTCGCTAGCCCAAAAAGGTGGAATAAAACACCTTTACAAGCTTCCCTCGTGTAATTTAGCGGTTAGAGACACTTGGCGCGTTAGGCGCGTCGCATAGCAACAATTACATTTGCAAAGTGAGTGCGCGCATCTTCTGTAGCTGTCGATGAAGATAGAAGGTACGGGATGCATTCGTGGGACGTTTCTAGATGTTCGAGCACTTCATGTCTGGTTATTCAACGTGTTTCATTGCTCATTATAAGTACCGCTTGCTGTTGCGAAATCCACCATGGTGGCTCAGGGACGCGTTCATCACAGATATATACCGCGTGTCTCTTCCTCCTGACGCACCATTTTGCCTTGCTGGCGCATGAAAGCTTCGCGTACACCGATCCCCACAGTGCGCGCCATCTGGATTTTATTTCCTTAATTTCAACGAACTTACTTGCTCCTCCTCCTCCTCCTCCACCTCCTCCTCCTCCTCCTCCTCGATGGACAATACCAGTGGTCTTTGGTGAACACAGAATAAACCAACAGTGTGAAATAATGAAAATAAAAATTTGGGACATAAATAAAGCCTACATAAGGCGCTTGCAAAACGTGTAGTGCGTTTGCAATACACGACTGTGGCGTATTAAAGGGACACTAAAGATTAAAATTAAGTCAACGCGGAGTGTTGAGATACCATCCCAGAAACCTCGAAAGGCTTGTTTCATGCGAAGAAGAGATTTATTTTAAGAGAAAATGCGTTCTGAAGCGTCCTCGCACCTCTAGCGCAGTTCAAATCGCCCGCCCTCCGATCCAGGAGTGGTGACGTCATGGTCTCATAGTGACGTTGCGCCATCGGTGAGAGAAAATGGCGCCCACAGACGGCGTTACGCCTTTTCTGCGCAAAACGCGAACGCGCGGCCACGAACAGAGCCAAGACAGAGCCGACAGCAGCGCGAAAGCGGAACTATGGTGGCTGGTTCTTTATTTTATGACGCCAACTTTGACGGTCGTTGCGATGGACGACCCTGACAACGACACATTGGCTGGCGATGCTGGGCTCGACTTAGTGATTTAAGCACTGATGAACGTGACCTGCTGCGGAGGGCTCGTACTGCCGGCGTCGTTGCGTACTACTACGACGGCAACTTTGTGTCATGGCTGTACATATTCGCTCATTTGGAGCTTTTGCTTCGTGAAAACCAAATCCCGCACTCACCGTCTTCGACCTGCAGTTGTTCTTGCGCTTCCAAGAATGCAGGTAAGACGGACGGTACAGCGCTACGGGAAAGTATTGCTTTGAAAGGCACTCCACACGACTTCAGTAAGTCGGCGTTGAACTTGTAATCCTATGGACAAAAGTGCAGCGAACACACTACGCGATTTTTCGGCCCTTTGCCAACGCGCTGGGGCAGAGGTACGGCACTTAACCACTTCGAACGGAGAGGTTCACTCGTTGGCACAGAGTAATAAGTAAGGTTGGATTCGCCGCTGCAACTGCCCTTGTCCAAGTTCCGCGGATTGTTTGCGCATCCCACGACATCACATGGACGTGGCATTCTCACTATTTGTTCCAAATGCAAGTTTCATGAGCCAGCAGAACCAGCGCAGCACGACGCGATAACGAAACATCTGAAATTCCAAAGCGCGCACGGCGCAGAGTCGAGCGCACACGAAACCTTTCGACCACCCATACTACTGAAGGGCAACTTCAAAATGTTATTTTTTCTTAGACTCAAATAGAAGTAGACAAGCAGTATTTTCTTCCTTCTTATAACCTAACGAAATGATCTTTTTAATACGTGCAGTTGAGTACTAGTGACATAAATTATGATGAGGAGTGCCTTCGTCATCGGGCTTGTACCGGAATGTCGCTGGGGGGTTTCAAATCGTGTCATGCATTTACCTCAATTTCTGGGTTTATAAAGCTCTGTTAGCGATTATATTGACGCCTTAGACGTTCTAGAGCATTGCTTTATTACTTTAATTTGACTTCATAGTAACCTTCAGTGTCGCTTTAAGTGTTTTGAAGAAGTACCTACTTTCCCACCGATTTGTATATTACTCACACTGCTTCACTGCAATGAAATGAGAAGGACGCCAAGGAAACATGCGTCAATAAGTATTTGACGCTCTGGCTTCCATACGGAAAGTCCGGACGTCCAGTACTTATTAACACCATTTCCGTGCTTGTGGCCCTATTTCATTTGTCATCATATTTGTGCCCGAAAGGAGGAAATGTCGTTAAAGCCCCAACTTCGTCATAAAGCGCAGATTGCGAAACTAGAGGAACATGGGCAGAATTACGCGCAAATTGCTAAATGAGCAGGATATAAGGTCACGTTCACGTCAACTAAGTCCGCTCCTAGGCGTATTTTACCTTCAGTCGCTCGCCTAACATTGCGGTCAGCGTAGTGGAAAAATGAACCCGGGACCACGAGCTTCAAGGCAAAAGCTTCTATAACTTCCCCGAGCAACAAGCGACCGCAATAAATCGTCGATTCAATCGGTTAGCTTGTACGTGCTTCACTTGTGCTTTCTTTGAATCCAGTTATAACGAACGGAAGCAGCATCTATACTATACTCTCCACGAGATTTATCCCGAGCTACGTCTTCACATCCCTCGCTTCCTTTTACGTCTGTCTCTCCTTACAGGTGCGTGCTCAAAATGGACCACCACTGCCCGTGGTTCAACAACTGCGTCTCCTTCACCACACAAAAGTCGTTCCTGCTGACTCTGGTTTACTCCTCTTTGCTGGCCGGTTTCGTGGCGGCCACCTCCGTCATACACGCCGTCCTCGCATGGTTCGGCCATGGCCTCCTGTTCGCCGCGATCAACGTCAGCGCGCTCGTCATCGGCGGCGTCTACCTGTCGGTCGGCCTCGGCAGCTTCTTCTATATTCACTCGGGCAACCTGTGCCGCAACGTGACCACGCTCGAGAACATGCGGGCGACAATGTTCAGGGAGCCCGAGGACTCCTTCGACATCGGCCGCACCGAGAACGTCGCCCAGGTGAGTGTGCCTGTATTGCGATGATTGCGCAATTTTTCACTGCGAAATGGCAGAAAATATTTGGCATCGAACTGCGTGTATCGTCAAACGTACGGTAGCGTTAAACTTGAGCTGTAACACAATTCCCGTGGTCAAATGTGCTCCAGGACTCTACGGCGACGACGACAAACAAAATGGTGGTTTAACACGTGCCAGTTACCGGTACTGTGTGTAGTTAAACATTTTTCTATGTCGGCGCCCATATGGGATTCCACATAGTTCAACACATACGTATTGACACTTTGACAATCCCCTCGTCTGGGATAGCGTTAGCTGTTCGTCACTTTTATTCAAGGTTTGCTGCATTTTTGACCAAGAAAGCTATGCTTAGCATATTGAACTTGACAAATGTAAACAAATGCACCAACCTGTGGTAGCAGCACTGTCGAGTGGGTAAAATGCTTCTAAAAAGGTTTCTGAATCGCATACAACGCGACAGTTTTTTTAATGTCGCACCGACTTTGGCTGCACTTGGTTATTTAACGCCAACGATAACAGGGAATTTCAAGGGCGAATACAGTGGTTTCAATTACATGGTACTTTTAACGTAATGAGAAGATTCCAGTGGCAAAAGTTGCAAGGAAGGAATCGCATGTTTGAGGCAACGAAGTGTCGCATTAGGTAGCTTGATTTTACAAGTAGTGAACATGACTTCGAAAGCGATGTTTTCTTTAATAATTTCAATGCGTTCGTTCCTTGCGCAAACTTTAATCATGTGGTTCCGCACGTGCCTATCTTGTTCTATAAGAAAGCACATTAGTTAATTTTCGTTGCAAAGAATGCAAGAGCACAACAGTAAGGGATGCACAGAAATACAATGTAAGAACCGCATAAAACATACATGTCATATGGAGATGGACATTGGATTTTGTCCACCAAATTACTTGCTCCACTATCAAGAACGCAGAAAAAATAAGATTCACCGACGAATCATGATTATCGCCATCATGATCATCATCAACATCACCATCATCGTCATCATCAGCCTATTTTATGTCCGCTGCAGGACGAAGACCTCTCCCTGCAATCTCCAATTACCCCTTTCCTGCGCCAACGGATTCTAACTAGCACCCGCAAATTTCCTAATTGCGTCACACCACTTAGTCTTCTGCCTTCCTCTATTCCGCTTCCCTTCTCTTGGTACCCATTCTGTCACCCTAATGGTCCTCCTATAACTAGATACGAGGTCAGAAGGGCCTTGCAAGAAATGAAACGGGTAAAAGCGGCAGGGGAAGATGGAATAACACTCGATTTAATCAAATGTGGAGGATACATATTGAAAGAAAAACTGGCGGCTCTCTACACGAAGTGCCTATCGACTGCAAGGGTTCGAGAAAACTGGAAGAATGCTAACGTTATACCATCTGCAAAAATGGAGACGTTAAATAACAAAAATTTTAGACCCATTAGCATATTCCCAGTATTATACAAAATATTTGCCAAAATAATCTCCAATAGAATAAGGGCAACACGGGATTTTGTGAACAAAGAGAGCAGGCTGGCTTCAGGAAGCGATACTCTACAATGGATCACATCCGCGTCATTAATCAGGTTATCAAGAAATCGGCAGAATAGAATAAGCCTCTCTATATGGCTTTCATAGATTACGAAAAAGCATTTGATTCACTAGAGATACCAGCAGTCACAGAGGCATTTCGTAATCAAGGAGTACAGAGCGCTTACGTAAATACCCTGGAAAATATCTACAGTGATTCCACAGCCACCTTAATTCTGCACAAGAAAAGCATAAAGATACCAATAAATAAAGGTGTCAGACAAGTAAGCACAATCTCTCCAATACTATTCAATGCGTGCATGGAAGAAGTATGCAAGCTATTAAACTGGGAAACATTAGGAGTAAGGATTGACGGCGAATACCTCAGCATCCTTCGGTTCGCCGCTGACGTTGTTCTATTCAGCAACACTGCAGACGAGTTACAAAAAATGATTGAGGACCTTAACAGGGAGAGTGTAAGACTGGTGTTGAATATTAATATGCAGAAGACAAAGATAATGATGAATAACCGGGCAAGGAAACTAGAGTTCAGGATCGCAAGTCAGCCTCTAGAGTCTGTGAAGGAGTATTATATAAAATATTTACCAAAATAATCTCTAATAGAATAAGGGCACCACTGGACTTTAGTCAGCCAAGGAAACAGACTCGCTTCAAGAAGGGATACTCTACAATAGACCCAATCCATGTCATTAATCAGGTTATCTAGACATCTGCAGAGTACAATAAGCTACTCTATGTGGCTTTCATAGATTACGAAAAAGCATTTGACTGAGTAGAGATACCAGCAGTCATGGAGGCATTGTCACCGACGATTACAATACTCCCTAATGCGAAATTTGAGCGTAGCTCTATACGTGTTTTAATTTCGCGTGTCAACATTTTGTACTATGATTATATAGATAAACGATTTATACGTATTAGAAAGTTGACGCTGTGAGTAGCGTTGATGGCGCGGACAATCATTCTCGCACGGCACACTGCAAACGGAGTGTTTGGATCCGGCTGCTGGTACGATCTGTTGGGAACTCGGCGCTGACGCCCGTGGTTGTACCTGGGTCGCAAGCCCCAAGGGTAGCGTTGGCCTGGCGGCCTGGGGTACAACTCGAAGCATCCGAAGGTCCCGGCAAAGCATGAGTCGACTGGTAACAACGAAACAACTTGTTTATTTTAACATCGCAAAGAGTTGGCGGTCAGGTTGACCGAAGTAGAGAGACGGGAGAGCACTTCACTCAACAGAAGAAATCGGAGCCCTCCTTTTGGCGTCCGGGGGCAGCTGTTTTTATACTCTCGCAGTTGAGGGCAAGAAGGAACCCCTCAAAAGACGAGCACGTGAATGTACAATGGGCTAATGGTGACGCACACTGTCGTAGCGATGCCGTAGCACCATGTCGAGCACGATCTCGTAGCACCCTGTCGTGGCGCTGCCGGTCGGACACAATGACTGTAATGAGAGGATGGTCCCTGCTTTGGCATCGCCTGTTTCGGGCACAATGACTGGAACGAGATCCCTGCTTTGGCATCGCCTGTTTCGGGCCCAATACCTGGAATGAGATCCCTGCTTTGGCATCGCCTGTTTCGGGCATAATGACTGGAACGAGATCCCTGCTTTGGCATCGCCTGTTTCGGGCCCAATAACTGGAATGAGATCCCTGCTTTGGCATCGCCTGTTTCGGGCACAATGACTGGAATGCGAGGATGATCCCTAGGCGGTCGCACCGTCGCAGTCGCGCCTGGAAACACCTGGCGATGAGTGTTGCGGCGACGACGATCGGGCCAAAATGTCCGCCGCCCCGCCGCAGTCGCGCCGGCAAAACCACGTGTCGCAGGCGAAACGCAACAGACCGCCCCGCCGGGGGAAGGAGATCCCGATGGACAGGGGACTGCATCCGCTGTCCGGAGGGATGTCGCTCGATGATGCTCATAACCGAAGTCGGGCGTCCCTCGACGTTTCTTGAGCGCAGCGCACAGAGAAGGCCTCGTTCTCTTGTTCAGGTTCGCACGGGACACTGCAAAGTGACTTCGGGAGAGCTCACATTTTTGTTCTCGTTCCCGGCAAGCGTTAGAACCACGCTGAAACTCAACCGCTCAGTCAGCAAGCACGGCACAACCCTCACTAAGCCCTGCCAGGCTCTTTCCCCTTTTTATACCACTGCCTAGTTCCTTACAGTAGTCTAGCATCACTCAGAACGCGTCCACAAATTGAAAAATTGCACTAGAAAGCATATCATCACTTTGAAACACTGAACAAAAGCAATATGTTAAAAAAAAATCCTGCCTCAGGAAGAAAAACATCAGTAACAAACAATTTTGAGGCTGATTCCTACGTTAGGGGCTTCGACTTAAGCCATCGGCGTTACCGTTGAGACTCCCCTTTTTGTAACGCACCTCAAAGGAATATTGTTGTAAAGCGAGGCTCCAGCGCAGGAGGCGGCCATTTTTGGGAGAGATGGTCTGCAGCCATTGGAGAGGGCAGTGATCCGTCTCAATGATAAACCTCGAGCCGGCTAGATAGCATGACAATTTCTGAACGGCCCACACGAGACATGCACACTCTTTCTCGGTGGCGCTATACGCCTGCTCACGACTGGTCAGCTTACGACTAGCATACAGGACGGGGTGTTCTACTTCTCCATTTTCCCGTTGGCACAGTACAACGCCCATGCCTCGCTCACTAGCATCGCACTGAACAATGAACCCTTTTGTATAGTCTGGCGATCGTAGCACAGGCTGGCTTGTTAGGGCACTCTTTAGGGCGCTAAAAGCTCTTTCCTTGGTCTCGTCCCAGACGACTGTTTGAGGCTCTGTCTTTCTTAGAGCATCCGTCAGGGGAGCCGCGATATCAGAGTACCTAGGGATGTACCTCTGATAGTAGCCGGCGACACCCAAGAACGACCGAATATCGGTCTTGGTGCGCGGTTGCGGAAAGTCTCGCACAGCGGCCACTTTTATTTCAGAGGGGCGGCGACGACCCTGACCAATCACGTGACCGAGGTAGACAACCTCGGCCTGTGCTAACTGGCACTTAGGAGCCTTGACTGTCAAGCCCGCTTCGCGCAGGCGGGTTAGCACTGCCCGCAAGTGTGTCATATGCTCAGACCAGGATGCGGAGAATATCGCTACGTCGTCTAGATACGGTAAAGCGAATTCTTGCTGTCCCCGCAACACTTTATCCATGAGACTTGAAAAACAGTATGGCGCGTTCTTCAAACCAAAACTCAACACTTTAGGACGGAATGTTCCCATTGGTGAAATGAACGCCGCATACCTACTAGCCTCTTCTGTAAGTGGAACCTGCCAATAACCCCTGACAAGATCTAGGGTGGAAATAAACTGAGCGCTACTAACTTTCTCAAGGCGCTCCTCGATGTTAGGGATCGGATAAATTTGATCCTTAGTGATGGAATTAAGCCTGCGGTAGTCGACGCAAGGACGAGGTTCCTTGCCCGGTACCTCAACTAAAATCAAAGGGGAGGTATAATCACTCTCACCTGCCTCAATAACACCGAGCTGTAGCATTTTCTTTACCTCAGCCTCCATAATATCGCTCTGGCGGGGTGACACCCGATACGCCTTGGATCGTACTGGCTCTGGGGAGGTAAGTTCTATATCATGAGTAAGTACAGAAGTCCTACCAGGCCTCTCAGAGAACAGACCTTGAAACTCTTGTAATAGCTGGTGTAGTTCGGTTTTCTGCTCAGGCGACAGCGGTGCTTTACTGATAAGGTCACTAATGACTTGACCGGTGTCTTCCCTGTTCGTCACTGAGCCTAGTCCCGGAAGCTCGACCGGAAGCTCTTCAGGAACGTTTACCATCATGCACACCACTGCTTCCCTTTGTCTATAAGGTTTGAGCAGATTACAGTGGTAAACTTGCTGTGCTTTCCGCTTTCCTGGCAGACTTACCACGTAGTTAACGTCCGACAGTTTCTGAACAATTCGTGCTGGGCCCTCCCACTGCACGTCTAGTTTGTTGTTTAGCGATGTGCGCAATATCATGACCTCATCGCCAACCTCAAAACGACGGGCCCTGGCTGTCCGATCATAATAAACCTTGGCCCTCTGCTGGGCCTTTGTCATTGCTTCACCTGACAACTCCTGTGCCCTTCTTAAGCGTTCGAGGAGCTTAAGTACGTACTCCACCACGACTGGGTCGTCGCCCCTACCTTCCCATGATTCTCGAAGCATGCGAAGCGGAGATCGAAGCGAGCGACCGTACACCAGTTCAGCTGGCGAAAACCCCGTAGCCGCATGCGGCGCGGTCCTTAAAGCAAACATCACCCCAGGCAGACACAGCTCCCAGTCAGTTCGATGTTCAAAACACAACGCTCTCAACACGCGCTTCATGACGGAGTGGAGCTTCTCAACGGAATTCGACTGTGGGTGGTACACTGAGCTGTGTAACAGCTTTACCCCACACCTTTCGAGAAAAGTTGTCGTCAAAGCGCTAGTAAACACTGTGCCCTGATCTGATTGGATTTCCGCAGGGAAACCAACTCGCGCAAATATGGACAGTAGTGCATTAACTATCTCAACTGAGCTGAGTTCTTTAAGCGGCACTGCTTCAGGGAACTTTGTCGCTGGGCAGATCACAGTCAAAATGTGTCTGTACCCCGTGGCTGTTACCGGCAGAGGTCCCACAGTATCAATAACGAGCCGTCTAAAAGGCTCCGTTATGATAGGTACCAATTTCAACGGCGCCCTCGATTTGTCCCCTGGTTTGCCCACCCGCTGACAAGTGTCACATGTCCTCACGAAATGGTCTGCGTCCCGAAAACACCCTGGCCAATAGTACTCTTGCAAGAGACGGTCCTTAGTTTTCTTAACTCCTAGGTGTCCGGACCACGAACCCCCATGTGACAAGCGCAACAGATCCTGACGATAGCATTGAGGCACGATCAGCTGATCGAACTCCACTCCTCTTCGGTCTAGATACTTCCGGTACAGGACTCCACCTCTTTCCACAAAACGCGCAGTTTTCCTGGCGATACCTTCTTTGACATTGCAGCGCACGTTTTCCAGGCTGCCATCCTTTTTTTGCTCGGCTATCAAAGCCGACCGGCTGACTCTTAGCAACCTATCAAGTCCGTCTGACGTAGGCGCGATGAGCAAATCTGTAGATAGCTCTTCTAACTTTCCCGTGTCGGGCGGTTCCTCTCCAGTATCTGGCGCCTTCAACGCTACAGACTCAATTTTATTCAGTTCGGGCGTGCTCTGAATATCAGCTTGCTGCGCCTCTGACCCTTTTTCGTTGTTTGATAACGTCGGCCCCGCAACTACCGCCTTTGCAGCGAGCTCCCGAACCTTCGATCTGGTTAAGGCCTGAACACTAGCTTCACCAAACAAAAGCCCCTTCTCGCGCAGGAGGTGATCGGACCTGTTTGAAAATAGGTACGGGTACTGGGGTGGCAGCATAGATGACACTGCCGCCTCCGTCTCAAGCGCTCCGAAAGGTCCTTCAATAAGCACCTTTGCTACCGGCAGACACACGCTATGAGCTTCCACGGCTTGCTTGATCCATGCGCACTCGCCCGTGAACATATGGGGTTCTACATAAGACGGGTGAACTACATCCATCGTAGCTGCGGAATCGCGAAGCACTCGGCACTCTTTCCCGTTGACGAGGAGGTCTCGCATGTAAGGCTCGAGAAGCTTCATGTTCTCGTCAGTGCTGCCTATTGAAAAAAACACAACTTTTGGTGTTGTTTCCGGACACTGCGCCGAAAAGTGACCCGGCTTCTGGCACGTATAACAAACGCGCGCTTGCCTCATCTCGAACCGCTTTCTGCGTTTGGCTGCCGCCGTCTCTTTACGTTTGGTCGGACTGCTTTCGCTCGCATCCGCACTACGCGTGTCCCCCTTTAATCTCATGGGTGTGAACCTCGGCCTCTCAAACTTCGAGCCAAATTCACCCTTTTGACCGTCCTTAGCTCCGCGAGCCCGACGCGTCACAAACTCCTCGGCTAGCTCAGCGGCTCTAGCCACCGTACTCACGTCTGGCCTATCCAAGACCCAGTATCGCACGTTCTCCGGTAACCGATTATAAAACTGTTCTAGCCCGAAACACTGCAGAACTTTATCGTGGTCACCAAACGCTTTCTCTTCTTTGAGCCACTCCTGCATGTTCGACATAAGCCTATACGCAAACTCTGTATATGACTCACTTCTGCCTTTCTCATTTTCCCGAAACTTCCGACGGAACGCCTCCGCAGACAGCCGGTACTTTTTTAGCAGACTCGATTTTACTTTGTCGAAATCCTCTGCTTCCTCTCTATCCAAGCGAGCGACTACGTCGGCCGCCTCGCCGGGTAACAAAGTGAGCAAGCGCTGTGGCCACGTTTCCCGAGAGAACCCCTGCTTCTCGCACGTTCGCTCAAAGTTAACCAGGAACAAACCAATGTCCTCTCCAAGCTTAAACGGCCGCATTAGGTCAGTCATTTTGAACAATACGCGTTCTCCTGCACCGTGTGCCTGACTTCCATTACGAGCGCGTTCCATCTCTATCTCGAGACGCTTCATTTCCAAAGCGTGTTGATGGTCACGCTCTTCTTTTTCTTTCTCTTTTTGTTCTTTAATTTCGCGCTCCTGTCTTTTTGCAGTCTCTCTCTCTTCAATGGTCTCAAGGCATTCCGACAGCTCGTCATCCTCAGCCTCTAACTCAAGAATAGCCTTTATCAGTTCCGGTTTTCTTAGTTTGTCTGAGACATCCAGACCCAACTCTCTTGCAAGCTCCAACAATTTCGGTTTGCGCAACGACTTCAAATCCATGGCTGCTCTGAATGCTGCTTTCTCTACTGCTTACTATTGTCTTGCCGCAAACTAACCCGGCAGCAACGACAACCACAATTACCAGCTCTGTTTCTGACACTAACAGAAAGCCTGGCAAAGCTCAGAAGAAGAAAGTCCCGCACTCACCAAACCTCGCAGGCAGGAATTCCGCGCAGTCGTTCCGCTGCAGGCAACCAGTCGTCACACAGGGCTCGTTGCACTGCTCCCGGATCGTCGTTGAGCTGCTCAGCATACAGTCAACTGCATCTCTTCGCTGCTGGCCTCCGTTGTCGCGATCTCACCGCTGGCAGACAGTTGTTTGAAGTCGTAGGCGATCTCACCGCTGCCAACCAGATGTTTGGATCCGGCTGCTGGTACGATCTGTTGGGAACTCGGCGCTGACGCCCGTGGTTGTACCTGGGTCGCAAGCCCCAAGGGTAGCGTTGGCCTGGCGGCCTGGGGTACAACTCGAAGCATCCGAAGGTCCCGGCAAAGCATGAGTCGACTGGTAACAACGAAACAACTTGTTTATTTTAACATCGCAAAGAGTTGGCGGTCAGGTTGACCGAAGTAGAGAGACGGGAGAGCACTTCACTCAACAGAAGAAATCGGAGCCCTCCTTTTGGCGTCCGGGGGCAGCTGTTTTTATACTCTCGCAGTTGAGGGCAAGAAGGAACCCCTCAAAAGACGAGCACGTGAATGTACAATGGGCTAATGGTGACGCACACTGTCGTAGCGATGCCGTAGCACCATGTCGAGCACGATCTCGTAGCACCCTGTCGTGGCGCTGCCGGTCGGACACAATGACTGTAATGAGAGGATGGTCCCTGCTTTGGCATCGCCTGTTTCGGGCACAATGACTGGAACGAGATCCCTGCTTTGGCATCGCCTGTTTCGGGCCCAATAACTGGAATGAGATCCCTGCTTTGGCATCGCCTGTTTCGGGCATAATGACTGGAACGAGATCCCTGCTTTGGCATCGCCTGTTTCGGGCCCAATAACTGGAATGAGATCCCTGCTTTGGCATCGCCTGTTTCGGGCACAATGACTGGAATGCGAGGATGATCCCTAGGCGGTCGCACCGTCGCAGTCGCGCCTGGAAACACCTGGCGATGAGTGTTGCGGCGACGACGATCGGGCCAAAATGTCCGCCGCCCCGCCGCAGTCGCGCCGGCAAAACCACGTGTCGCAGGCGAAACGCAACAGGAGCGAACTGTGGCGCGACTGCCTCGCCAATTCGGAGATCTCGAGAGGCAGCGCGTGGGTTACGCGCGGGCGCTATTCACAGCAGCTGCCATGGAGAGACCTACGCTCATGCAGCTTTCTGTTTACAAAGAGATGAAGCTCGCTACTATGGTGCCATATCGTAGCCATCGTCGCCGCACAGCCCGTCTTGCGCGGCACTAAGCTTTTCTTCTCAAGCTTTCGTTCCACCAGCGACTGGAGCGGCCCTTTGTCGCATGGAAATCGTGCCCCCAGCGTATGCGGCGACAGCGCCCCAGAGAGCGTCACATCGAGCCTTACTCGTAGCCGCTCGTGGTCGCCTCTTGCAGCAGCAGTGACCACCGTACCACGCGTTGGTAACGCGGACTGAAATCAGCAGCTGACGCCGCGGACGAGCGTAGCTCTCCCAACCTCACACCAACCTGCCTCCACCCCCCCCCCCCCCCAACCTCGGAAGCGGCGATGATTTCGCCGACGCAGCTGCGGATGCCGTGATCGCTGGCAATTCAGCGCATGCACAGGCCGTTTCTCCACCACTCTTCCTCCACTTTAAGATTCGTGCTTTTACTGTAGCCTCCTCCTCCAATTTGTTCCTCGCGCTCTCTTCTTTCACTTCCCGCTACGCTCCGCATTCTCTTTTATCTTTCGCTGTGCTTGTTCGCTCGGTTGCGAGGTAGAACGCCGACGCACGCCTACGCACGCCGACACTCAACACAGGAGCGGGTGCCTAAGAGCGGTGCTCTAAAGAAGCAGGCAGACTCAACTGCGGTGGACATCTACGTAAAGCGAAGCATTCTTGGTGTGATTGGCTCATCTACTAGATCTGTGTGTGTGTGTGTGAAGTGCGGCTTTCGAGGTAAAATATTAGTTTTAATGCGTTCCATGTTATGAGAAGAAACCATTTTTATCTTCAGTGAATTATAGACAGGCTGCATATTATATACATGTATCTACGTGTAGTATATCATATATCTGTTATTTGTTTGTGAGTGGTGTACGTCTGCAGTGTTCAGTTGCACTCGAGGTGCTTATGATGCGTCGGTTTCTTCTGGTGCAGCTGCGGATCGAAACGCCCGATGCGCATAAACGTGCTGGCTTTCCCACTAAAAAGGGCGTTCTTTGCCTGTTTGAAATGCTTCATCCAAATGTCAATATTCATACAACTGGACTTGTCTTCATCAGTGCAACAAGACAAGAGTGCCCTTTCCTAGAGTCGGCTTCGGGCGGAGGAATCTCTTGTTAGCCTAGTACTGATAATTTCATCAAGCCTTCATTATTTTCGTGAGCCGCTTGTGTTGTGCGGATTTTTTGCCACTATTAGTCACACATATCTTTATAAAGAAATTATCGACACACGATGGTGCTTCCGAAAGTCTACGAGTAAGCTTTCCGTGAATGTCGTGGCCTTTCACTACTACGGCTTATTTGATGCGATGAGCGGCCAACGGCTGAACACTGGTGATGGGATTTTTTTTTTTAATCTGAAGTACCAACACCAGTTGCTATCCAAGAACGCTTTAATCATGCTTTGAGAGTTGGTTGTCTGTGGCACTGGTGTTGCCACTACGTGTTATGGGTGGCGCTCCCCTAATCACCGTACCTTAACCGTATGCGGGGGCCAGCTGATACATTTAGTGCCAATTCTTCAAGGACCATCACAAGCTCACAAGCTCACAGCTCACACAAGGACAAGCTCACAGAATGTGAGCATCATCCGGGAAGCCGCCACATGCCATGCAAACAGGTTTACCAGGCGAAGCTTGTATGTAGTGTTGGAAGTGTGAGGACAGGAGAGAGTGCGTCTGCTCACGCCTCCCTAGTACCACCTCTCTTTGCTTCATGAGTGTGACTGATTGTAGGTACATCATGGAGTCGCTTCGTAAATCATCAAGTATCTCGCACCTTCCAGCCCTCGCGAAGGCGTGTTGCTCATTCATATTCAGTGGATCCGCCCACCACAGAGGAGGGCACGGGAGATCTGCGCGGGATGTGGCATGTGCGACTTCGTTCCCTCTGAACCCTGTGTGGCTCGGGATCCACTGAACTCGCACTCTAATGTTAGGGTGTGCGTCGACGTGCGTGGTTAATGCTGAATGTAGTGCCGCGAAATGTTTATGGCTGGAAGTGCCCTGCTTGCAGCCTTGCTATCTGTTCGAATGAGCAGATTTCATTCGTGTGGATTTGGCATGACCGCGGCTTCCACGACTGCTGTAAGTTCCGCTTGATTTGTGATGTAATGTTGCAGTGTAGGCCTCATTATATATGTGTAGAGTCGGTTGTCACCCCTGTGCAGAAGCCTTGAATATTTAGGATCCAGTCCTCGGTGTCGTCCCTGAGGCATAGTGCTCGTATTTGTCGTCTTTCCGGTTGTGTTTAGAACGCTCCCCTTACGACCGTGCGGTACTGGTACTTGTGGTACCTTGCCTTCGGTGGTACCACCGGTATCACCGGAGCGCACTATGGGGCCGTTCCGCCATGTGATTTTTCTTACTAAGATATCTTTTGACTGCACCATCTTTGGTATCGCCTTCCGAAAGCAGTTGGGCACAAAGAAAACGCGGTTAGTTTCAAAGGAAAGCTTGGCCCTTTGAAATAAATTTCAAGCCTGTACCGCGCCGAAAGTACCACAGGGGGCAATGACAGGCGAAGGATGTTACACAGCGTAACGCCGTGGTGTCTCTTCCTTCACTGTCCATATCCCCTAGAGTACTGGTATCACACAACGTCTAACCAGGAATACGTCACTCGTGCCCTTCTCACAGGTGTTCGGTCGGTCCAAACCTCTCTGGGCGATTCCGGTGTTGACCAGTCTTGGTGACGGTACCCGCTTCCCCACGAAGCTCCACCCCGACCCAAACAACCTGCAGCTTCCACTGGTCCGCGCAGTGAAAGATGCCCCTGCTGCCACACCGGGGAGCTCGTGTGCAGGTTTGCGCATTTGGAGTGCCAAATTGGACGGATTAGTGTGCATGCTGCTTCAAAAGACGAGTAACACCGCAAGACACAGGTTGTACAAATGGAAGGACAGCGCTTAATTCGTCTCCATTTGTACGTCATCTGTCTTGCGCTGTCACTCGTTTTTTTTTTTGCGCATTTAGATTACTGAGCATCGCAGTTCCCCAAGCGACGTAAAGCAAGTGGATGAGGTATAGCTATATGGGCTTGTTGGTAATGCATCTTCTATGTTGTTATAGTGCAGTCAGAATGATGGATACACAGAAAGTACCATTCGATAACACACAGCGCTGTGCTGTTGTCTAACGTACATTTATGTGCTTCTGTCGTTTTGTCTGCGCAATAATAATAAAGAAGCAAGGCAAGCGTTGCTAGGCTTGCTTTCTACGCGTTGTTTTCATACAGAAAGTAAGTACACCAACGATAGTACGCAGCTAGATGCAGAAGGTGCACGTGAGCACTACGTGAGGTGCATATATGTTGATAGTGAGATGCGTTACACCTGGCTTTTGTCGATTAAGCGTGCAGTTCCCTTAGTCAAGCCAACGTCTAGTGAGTGCGCCATTTGCCTTCGACTGAAGACGATATCCTCTAATGTATGCTTACGCGTCAAATGAACCAGTGTTATATGCCACACAAATACTGCCATATAAGTATTTAAATAATACTGGAAAAACAGAACCATAAAACGCAGCACTGCACTTATACCGCTACCGTCAGCACTTTTACATCGCCGCAAACGGCCTCTGGCCTCTAATGTGCTCATGCTATTCGATGCGCTACATAAACCATCCGCACCGGTGTCATATTTTTCGGCAATTAGTAGTACAGATAGGTCATTAACGTTGTGACAAAGCGTTGCGAGTTAAAACATACGTATACGCATAAAACAGTTATCTCGGGGCAGCTCAGCCTAGAAAGTAAACGCTAAAAGCGTAACCACTCTTAAAAACGTTATGTTGCCCTCGGAGAGCAAGATCACGAACATCAAGTTATTTTTAATTTTGACTATGTAACAATATTATGTAACAATATACCCGCCGTGGTTGCTCAGTGGCTATGGTGTTGGGCTGCTGAGCACGAGGTCGCGGGATAGAATCCCGGCCACGGCGGCCGCATTTCGATGGGGGCGAAATGCGAAAACACCTGTGTGCTTAGATTTAGGTGCACGTTAAAGAACCCCAGGTGGTCAAAATTTCCGGAGTCCTCCACTACGGCGTGCCTCATAATCAGAAAGTGGTTTTTAGCACGTAAAAACCCATATATTATATATATATATATATATATATATATATATATATATATATATATATATATATATATATATATATATATATGTAACAATATTATGCAACGTGCTCCATCTGTCGGTATTCAGGTGCTGCACAGTCTGCGTTAGTGTGTGTTGGTGTAGACACACCCGTGCGTTATTCAAGAGTACCGATAAATAACCGCATGGCGCGTGATTAGCTACTGGTGGTGGACGCATTTGAAAGAGTATTGAGTTTCTTTTTTCGTCATCTCATACTAAGCACCGAGTGTCTGCGCAAAATCATGGCTTTTCCCTCTACTGAGAGATTTATGTTATAGCCCTGTCACACGGGGAGATGTAATGTCATTCGAATCGAATGGCATTCCATGCATTGAATACCATTCGGTCTCTTGCGGTGCTACACAGTAAAATATAATGGCATTCGCAAATGAAAGCTATGACGATCTGGATCGAAATTTGTGAAATTCGAAGAAATTTTGTGCCTATAAAGCGCGTTTAGGAACTTTTTCGAGTACTTTTAAAACGGATGAAAACTTTTTGACGCCAATTATTCACAACTAAAAGCACTTCGATCAGCGCATCCAATATGGCTGACCTCCGCGACAGACTCCTGATGCAAAGAGTAATAGCGCTTGAGCGCAGCCCGTGGTGAAAATGTCAGCGCGGCGAAAATAATTATTCCTTTTTAAAAGTCTATAAAAATATCTTGACATTGCTGATGCACGCATTATTTTTTCGCGTTGCGTGTCGCTGTTGTCTGTCTAGGGTCAAGAGTGCACATTCGGTTCGAAATCAAATGCGAATGACTCCCCCTAACTCATTCGATGGCAAATGTCATTCCATTCGAATGCCATTAAATTTTCCCGTGTAAATCGCGATTAGTGGGATTATATGCGAATGCCATTCGATTCGAGTGACAATAAATCTTCCCGTGGGACAGGGATATTAATCGAAACCAATATAAAACAAAATCAGAAAAAAAGCAACAAGAAATCTCACCGATATTCGGCAATACATTTTCACTATTATTTCCGTCAGTGCGGTGGATACCATAGATGCTCGAGTAGCCGTCGCCATCCGTTCAATAACTAAATAATATTGTCGAATAAAGTTTCTTATTACTGGTTTTAACACCATCGTGTTGATGGCATTATTGAAGCAGGGCGCTACGGGATGCAACAGCAATTCACGCGTTTCTAAAAGTACCATCTGTTCAGATATTCGTCGGCGAAGGGAGCACGAAGAGCTGTGGAAGCAATGCTAAGTGACGCTTGCTGCCTTGTTTTATTTATTCGCTCCCCCCTTGCACGCATGCCTCTGGTCTTCCTAACTCCCGAAGCTGCGCATGTGACTTCACTTGCGGTACAAGCGCCTGCTTCAGAATCGGAGCAAAAAAAAGTGAATTCCTTATACGTGTATTTAAGCAATGGAGGACGTTTTACAGAAAAGCTGCATATGGCTAGCCGATTCGCCTGTCCGTCCGTCTGTCACCTGTGCGCCGAAAAATCATCCGATGCAACCTCACGCGCATGCGCAAAAAAAAAAAACGGAGTAGGAGAGGCGAGTGATTGGCTACGCCAGTAGTTACATCGTTGCGCTCCGTGGCTGCCAAGCGCGCTCACAACAGTTTCTCTCCAGCTGCGAAAAGGATAGGCCATACGTCATACGTACTTCTGAGGAGCAGGCAGCATCTCGAAGAGCAACGCCGCGAGCAGAGCCGTGAACGAACTCGTCTACGCCGTGCCGGTGCTGCAGCCGAGAACAAGCAACAACTGCGTGCCGAGGATGCGGCAGCCTACCAAGCCGTCGTTTAATGAACCGCCGGAACTAATCAACTGATTCCGTCTGTACGGGGCGCTTGGGCAGCGATTTTTTTTTATTGTCTAACTTGCTTTATGTCCTCCTGCGCCGCCCCGCTGCGACAATGTCATTGCAACGTGTGCCCCTAAAACTTGTAACTGAAAATTTCCTTAACAAATTTGAGTGAACTAGCAGAAAGACTGCAACGGCTATTCGCCGTGTGAGCTAGGCTGCAGAGTCAAGTACTGCTGTAAACATCCTGGCATTGGTTAAATGGTACGTTAAAAAAATTATATTTGCATTAAAATGGATCACATGGCATACACCGCTGACTGACCTCAATGTGAACTGCATTTTATAGCATTCACTCAACAATGCCCTCTGGCACTGTTTCAATTCGTTACGTCTCATTCTGATAGATTTTCATATTACTCAGTCGCAGAGCTTCGCCTGCAAGTCTCGTCGCGATCATGCACTTCGCTTGCGCCACGTTTGTGCGGTTGAATTATTCACAGAATAGCCCGTCAACGTACGTTATTCTTATGTCCCTATCAATGTTTTCAACCGTAAGGCGAGCTGATCCGTGTACCTAAGAAATGGCGCTTCAGACCTCTTTGCTTCAAGAATATGCACTTTCGTGTCCTTGTCAAACTTTGGTGGTTGGTAATGCTCGTCTTTCTGCGCGCAGTCATACCGCCACGTCTGGCACTGGTTCCTGCCGCTGTTCCGGCAACCATGGTACCCAGAAGTGGATTCCCCCAGCCCCCGCTGCCCGTGAGAGGCCCCTCGCTGGTCGGCCCCTCGCTAGTCGGCCCCTCGCTAGTTGGCCCTACGCATCCACTCCCCAAGTTCGCCAACTACCCCCGAATGACCCCGCAACAGCCAAGCACTACTGCCGCACCCCAAAAGGTGGACCAAACACCGGCTGAGCCGAAATGAAGAAACGTTTTTATTTTATTATCATTTCTTATATGCACATGACATTACAGGGATTCACTATTCGAAGGTTTTATTCGATACAATGCAACTTCTGAAGAATAACAAAAAAGGCAATACTATTGCTTGTCGCTGGCATTTCTTCGGAGGTGCGACACTGAAAGTATAAGCGAATACTGGTTAAGCGAGGGTAATTGCGCATCACACACACTCGCTTAAACTCTCGACGTATCGCCTTCGAATTGTCTATAGACAGTTTTCAAGCAAACATAATTCCGTATTTTTCATTATCGTCTATTACAAAAAAAATAACATAGCAGCCAGATGGCCATTGGTGGCAATGACCTACCCGTAATTACGCTCATCGTCAGTGCGTACGTAAATTACGGTTATAATTACTGCGAATGGTTCTGCGGGTTATCGGGTTCTCTTTAGTAACGTAACATATTCAGCGCTTTTGACGTACGTATTTATTACGTGATTACGTGGCGAAGGGAGCGCCTCCTTGCCCTCGCCTCATGCCATTCTTCTTTATTTTCCTCACCACATCTATGTATAATTGATTACTCATTTTATTTTATTTTGAATAAATTCACAATTTGTCTTGTTAACGCCTGTCCGTCGTACATGCTCTTCTTTTAGTTCGCGTCTTTGTAGCGCTCTTGTCTTGAAGCTTGTAAACGTTAACGTAATAAAACAATGTTTAATTGCCATAGTTATTATATAGGAACTCCACGCAAATTTTCTGTCGTCGTCGCCGTGAGGTACCGTACACACATACACACCCACACACACACACACACACACACACACACACACACACACACACACACACACACACACACACACACACACACACATATATATATATATATATATATATATATATATATATATATATATATATGTGTGTGTGTGTGTGTGTGTGTATATATATATATATATGTGTGTGTGTGTGTGTGTGTGTGTGTGTGTGTGTCATGTCATGTCATGTTGTATACACTGTAGAAAATTTGCATCGCTATACGGAGGAATTGCAGGTAAAAATACCGAAAGTATGTCACATTTCAACAATACGGCAAAATCTTCAGTTAATATATGGAAAGTACTCCCTGTTTAAGCGTTGCGGACATTTCACTGTAATAATACAGTGGCTACACTGTTCTGTACGAAACAGACACAATTACGTATTTTTGTTATGCGAACTTCCGTATTTTTGCGAGGAAAGCTGTACACACTGCAAGTCTGAATGAGCTCTTGTACTCACAAAGTTTCATTCAACAATATTTTAATGAACATGCAAACTGTACGAATTATGAAGGTGCGTACAAAATGTGAGCTTTCTTTCTTTAGGTCGCCGTTTGCCGCGCATACGGGCCTTGTATAACGCTGATCTACGCGCAATTATTTGCAATGTTTTCAAATTACGCGCTTTGCAGTTAATAGTACAGCATATATGTTCAAGTGAAGGAATAGCTATGGGCATACGTACCAATGCAAGCAAACTTTCATCACTCAGGTGCTGGTGCACTGGGAATAATATTGGTGCTCTATGCCAAGAATTGTGCGCACTATAAGTCAGTACTGAAAGAAAGGGAGTGGTATAATCACCGTAACTGCGTTTACATTTAGCGACAAATGGTCTCGACGTGAACTGCCGGCCAATAGATGCAAGTACAATGGCTGGATGAAATTTTCCAATGCGGGCAGCATGTACCCAAGAGTTAAAGGGCTTTGCTTAACTGTAATGTAGTTGGTTTAACTCATTACCATAATTCTAGAATATCTTGTCTCTGTCAATAACTGTCCACTCATTGACACACAACGATTTCGTATAGTGTGCACTGTTCATGTGCTGTCAATTCTTGCTGTAAGATCAAATCGAAACATTTGGCGCTTCATCTTGAAACAAGACCGGTGAGCGCGCATGTTCTTGTACGGCAGAATAAAGATGGCGAACACGCACCGACATGTGTGCAAACTACGGGAAAGTGACTGAATAGGAAGGACCTAGTACCATGTTAGTACTGTGTGTACTGCCAAAAAGAAAAAAAAGAAAAAGGAAAGAAAGAACTCCCAGTGCAAAGTTTGCGTTTTTGAGCCAGCGTGCAACACCATTTGTTCCATGTGCTTTATCCATGGGTAAATGTTATGACATAACTAATTATTTACCCTTTCATTACATGCACCAACCAGCCCAAATTAGCACTGTACTAGAGCTTACTGACGCATCGCCGTGTGCTACTTTGCACTGCATTGCAACACTGGGGCTTGCTATCCCCAGTAGCAAACCGTATGGTTGACCTCCATGCCTTTCTTATTCTTGCATTCTTGATCTCTTTGTATAAAATGCGCTACCTTGTAGGAGAGAAAGCGGTCTCCTCTTTAAGAATTCAAGCATTTGTCAGGCAATTAGTTTCCTGTTGCAGCAACTAGAGCACAAATGAGAGAACGAAACCGATTCTGTTTTGTTCTCCGTGCTGACAGAGTGCGGCACCAGGGTAAGCGCGCGCTGCGCTACCGATCTAAGCAGCGGTAGACAAAGCTGCGCATGTGTAGTCAGGCGGCTTTTATCGTTTCATGTTGTAAAAATGGTTAGTTTACCGTAAATATGCCTTGCTTTGTACTCAAGAGTGGAGTAAAGCCCCAAGGAGGAGAGAGGTTGACACATCGGGAGCCCAAGAACACAAGCTATGGATGCTTACGCTGCTTGGGTGTCGGCACGTTTAAATTGGCAAAGTTCCTCATTTTTCGATGTGTGGTGTACGCTTGTGCTCTTGTCATTTGCTGTCATCGCGCGGGGATATTTGCGCTGAATGTCGTTCACTTCGTCTGGAAAACTCTGCATGCTGCGGCATCGAATAAGTTGTCCTGTGTTCGGGTGCACGTATGCGCTTGGACACGCAATAGCCTGCTCTCACCGGATGGTCAACAGTCTACGGGCGCTCGTAACCTGCTCATGTGGTAAGCCAATTTTAATGTTATTTGGTTTGCATAATGTAGGTGTTGCAGTGATGTGTGGTAAGCCGGCGTCGCGAACAGAAATATTGTTTCAAAAGGCCAGTAAGCAGCGTCTTAGGGCAAAAATTATGGACGAACGGGGAAAGGATCAGCTATCTTATTAAGGTCGATTTCAGTGGTAGCGCGATCGGCTCGATTGCGATCGCAATTTCCCGTGTGACACTTCTAACCTCTTGCTTAATCGCCTTGAAAGCGTAGAATAAAACTACATTTAGTTGCGCACTTGTATTGACGCTTGTATTGGCTTGAGAGCATACTGTATCCGATACAGCAAGAACTTCTGTTAGAATACGGAACTGAACATTCGAGATAATAGCAGTGGCTCACTACGTGTAATCGTTACTTTCTTGATTGTGTGCACGTCTTTATTTTAGTGACAAAAATGTTATTCGCTCTGGCTGCTCTCTTGTGTGTTTCCTTGGTGCAACTGCTTGCGGTGCCGCGACACCGTTTGCTTAGAATGTTGTTTGGGCAATCGAGGCATTCATGTCAGTAAGCAAGCTGTAAATCTTGTATCAGTGTCAAAAACTGTGGACCTACAAGAGAAGCGAATGCAATCATCATAGACGGTATCTTAAAAGCAATTCAGTTGTACTACCAAAACAGAGAGCAGATATGCATGGAAATCCGATTGTATTGATATTTAGCAGGAACTAGGTAACTTATCACTACTAATTATTCATTTTATTTTACTGAAAGACTAGTTTTTGTTGTCTTGCTGGAGCTGAGAAGAGGTGTTCTGCCTGCAATGGGTCCATCTCCCTCAAGTTATCGCAGTATTGTTGCTCTCAACGTGAGTGGACATTTTTCCTCTGAGCTTTTTTCTACCTGAATCATGAACATCTACATAGGTGTGTAGGTGATCACTGCTATTGCCATAGGAGTGCGGGTGGACAAGCACCAGCAATTGTGGCATCACATCACATCAAAATCGTAATGTATATGTTCTTTCTCTAAGAGACCCATAGTCCCCTGCTTCTGTTATATTTGCAGTCGCATTATTTATGTTAAGATGACCAGTGCTGCAAGTTTCATTTTATCGCAAAGTAAGTTACTAGTACCTAAACAATTCTGCATAGCCGAAAATCAAAGCTGAACTGCCGAACAGTACCACGCAAGAGCCTCAGTACAGTCTCAAGTAGATAGATTGCATTGGTCATGCAGAGGTGCACAGCGTACCTCTTTATTGTTTGCTAAATAATTAAGGTGTGTGAAAACTGAATATTTATGTAGCTTCAACCACGTGCTGTTTGGCCATTGCTGCTGTCCTCAGCAAATGTGGAAGATTATCACGGCATTTCGTTTTCTGAGTTATGGTGCCCAAGCATTGCAGTAACAACTTTGCAGTCCTGTAACTTGTAACCTGTAATCTATAATGAATAATTCAATTTCAACTTTTTCACTTGGAGTACATAGCATGGGTGTACTCCACATAAGCTGGTGGTTTTTGCTGCACTTTCAAAAACTGGTTTCTTCTTGAGTGGAGATTTTCAAATTTTGCATTCTTTATTAGGTGTTGTGTCCTGTTTCCTTTTTCTACATCTTCTTAGTTAAACATGTGAACATAACTTAATCTTTTGCTCGATTTTCTACATTGCACGCCCGTTCTACAAAACAATCTAACTTCTAAACTACTTGCCCCTTACTGAAAGAATCACTTGAAGCAGTCATAGCCACCAATAACATGCATGACATCATTATGAAAATTGGAATAGGGTTGTTTGATCTACAGGGTGTCCCATCTATCATGCACCAAGATTTCGAAATATGTAAATGCCATGTAACTTAACAAAACCATGGTAGTGTTGTTTGCCATCGCTTGGCAAATTTGTGTCACAAAGCTAAGAGTAGAATTTAAATGGGTTCTTTTAAGAAAAAGACTTAACTCAGAAAATTATGCCTTTTTATGCAGCCTGTGGAGACAAGGTTTGTTAGATGTGGCCATGGCACTCAAGAAGCCCAAGCCATAGCAGTTGACTGCAGAAGCCAAGACCACAAGCAGTTCCTCCAGTCACCGTGAAAAGGTCCCCTGGGTCACAAGTCTAATTCGGCGCCACTACCTTTCTCCTGTAGCTTTTTTACCTACTTAGGTAACCAGGTGTGTCAAATATGGCAAATGGAAAGAGAATCAACAGCTTCAAACATAGCACTTGCTCAAGCTCAATGCAGTTTAAGTGGGAAATTCTTCCCTTATCATTTATCAAAAAAAAGCTGGAAATAAGTAGATGACATGGTCTTCATATGGACACCTCTTTCCCACAGAGAAGTCGCAGTGAAAAAAGAAGCAGCCTAATAAGGCTTGAATATCGGCCAGGATGATTTGGTGTAGATAGGATAATGATTATGAATGTTTCTGGGGAAGGCATTGGTAGTAGTCTGAATAATCAAAAAGTTTAGATATACATTGGAAGACAGATTTCATTACACTGCCAGAATTATAAAGAAGCCCAATAATTCTTGTGTTTGATAGCCTATGCCCGTTGAGCTAGTGCTTCCTGGGGCAGTGTTCCTTGATGCTTGCTTCTTGCTGACGCCATTCTTAGGCTGCATGATTCACCTGTTTAAATTCCGTTTCTCCCGTACAAGCAAATTGCATTCATCATAAGAAACCTTGTAGATGATTTCCAGAAACTTGCCGATGAGATTAAAGGGCGGCATGCACCCCAGGCTTAGATATGCATTCAAGAGCCTCGTATCATGCAAATGTTAAACATATACTCCTGCTAAGCTAGTTCTTGGCATCATCCACGAGGTTATTTGCGAATACGAATTTGCCTAAATTGAGAAAACAGTTAACTTAAAACATGTCAAGCTATATCGCTGAATATGCATACACATTTGAACTGAAATAAATAAACATAAATAAATCACCAAATGCAAGTCATTGACATGATGCCATTCTCTAAGTGCAATAAAATCTGTCTTCCGATCTAAATCTGGAACCCTTTATAATTCAGACTGCTAAATACTTCATGAGGGTTGTGACGTGAAATATACATGTTGTATCTATTCGTCTATTCGTCATTTTTTCCTTATAAGACCCTGTGATGCTTAAACAGCATTGAAAGAACTGAGATCACAGTACTTAATTCTTTATATTGCTCCAGAAATCAGTTTCCCTGCCAACCGCAGCATCCTGCACTAACAATTTTTGACAGAAAATGTGAGACAGAAGGCACATAACATTTGGTGTGGTGCTATTCGCTTTGATTATATGGAGATGAAGATGGTACTGTACATGTTGTCCTACGTGTCATTACTTATAAACAACAAAACGGGGGGTTTCACATTTTGCAAAACTGCAAGGAGATTTTTACTGAGTGCAGTTTAAATTAGAAACCATCCCAACTGAGGCTGAATTCACTCTCGACAGCTTTAGGCTATACAGGTGGTCTAGTTTTCACAGAACTTACTCATCACCTCCTCACGGCCCCGACGGCGATTCAGGTTCTTCAAAGGTATATAAATTATGGGGTTTTACGTGCCAAAACCACTTTCTGATTATGAAACACGCCGTAGTGGGAGACTCCGGAAATTTTGACCACCTGGTGTTGTAATCGCACCGCTGGCACGAGTTGTTGGGAACTCGGCGCTGACGCCCGTTGTTGCACCTGGGTCGCAAGCCCCAAGGGTAGCGTTGGCCTGGCGGCCTGGGGTACAACTGGAAGCATCCGAAGGTCCCGGCAAAGCATGAGTCGACTGGTAACAACAAAACAACTTGTTTATTCTAACATCGCAAAGAGTTGGCGGTCAGGTCGACCGAAGTAGAGAGACGGGAGAGCACGTTACTCAACAGAAGAAATCGGAGCCTCTTTGGTGTCCGGGGGCAGCTGCTTTTATACTCTCGCAGTTGAGGGCAAGAAGGAACCCCTCTATAGACGAGCACGTGACTGTGCCGCTCGGGCACAATGGGATAAGGTGGCGCAGCGTCGTGTCGGCGCCACTCGGGCACAATGGGAAGAGAAGGTGGAGCAGCCGTCGTGTCGGCGCCTGTCAGACCCCCTCGCTTCACAGTTGTTGGGAGCTCCTCTCCCCGGCATCCGCGCTTCGACAAGCGTGGGCACCAATATGCACATACACTCACACACGCACATGAAGACACGTGGCATTGGAACATGCCTGGACGCGCTTGGCAGGGAGGCGTAGCGGCGGCGCCGAACGGGCCAAAATGTCTGCCGCTTTGAACGAAGCCCCGGCGTCCGTTGCATCCGCGCCGGCTATACCGCGCGTCGTAGGCGAAACGTAACAGACCGCCCCGTCGGGGGAAGGAGATCCCGATGGTCAGGGGACTGCATCCGCTGTCCGGAGGGATGTCGCTCGATGATGCTCATAACCGAAGTCGGGCGTCCCTCGACGTTTCTTGAGCGCAGCGCACAGAGAAGGCCTCGTTCTCTCGTTCAGGTTCGCACGGGACACTGCAAAGTGACTTCGGGAGAGTTCACATTTTTGTTCTCGTTCCCGGCAAGCGTTAGAACTACGCTGAAACTCAACCGCTTAGTCAGCAAGCACGGCACAACCCTCACTAAGCCCTGCCAGGCTCTTTCCCCTTTTATACCACTGCCTAGTTCCTTACAGTAGTCTAGCAGCACTCAGAACGCGTCCACAAATTGGAAAATTGCACTAGAAAGAACATCATCACTTTGAAACACTACACAAAAGCAATATGTTAAAAATCCTGCCCCAGGAAGAAAAACATCAGGAACAAACAATTTTGAGGCTGATTCCTACGTTAGGGGCTTCGACTTAAGCCATCGGCGTTACCGTTGAGACTCCCCTTTTTGTAACGCACCTCAAAGGAATATTGTTGCAAAGCGAGGCTCCAGCGCAGGAGGCGGCCATTTTTGGGAGAGATGGTCTGCAGCCATTGGAGAGGGCAGTGATCCGTCTCAATGATAAACCTCGAGCCGGCTAGATAGCATGACAATTTCTGAACGGCCCACACGAGACACGCACACTCTTTCTCGGTGGCGCTGTACGCCTGCTCACGACTGGTCAGCTTACGACTAGAATACAGGACGGGGTGTTCTACTTCTCCATTTTCCCGTTGGCACAGTACAACGCCCATGCCTCGCTCACTAGCATCGCACTGAACAACGAACCCTTTTGTATAGTCTGGCGATCGTAGCACCGGCTGGCTTGTTAGGGCACTCTTTAGGGCGCTAAAAGCTCTTTCCTTTGTCTCGTCCCATACGACTGTTTGGGGCTCTGTTTTTCTTAGAGCATCCGTCAGGGGAGCCGCGATATCAGAGTACCTGGGGATGTACCTCTGATAGTAGCCGGCGACACCTAAGAACGACCGAATATCGGTCTTCGTGCGCGGTTGCGGGAAGTCTCGCACAGCGGCCACCTTTATTTCAGAGGGGCGGCGACGACCCTGACCAATCACGTGACCGAGGTAGACAACCTCGGCCTGTGCTAACTGGCACTTGGGAGCCTTGACCGTCAAGTCCGCTTCGCGCAGGCGGGTTAGCACTGCCCGCAAGTGTGCCATATGCTCAGACCAGGATGCGGAGAATATCGCTACGTCGTCTAAATACGGTAAAGCGAATTCTTGCTGTCCCCGCAACACTTTATCCATGAGGCTTGAAAAGCAGTATGGCGCGTTCTTCAAACCAAAACTCAACACTTTAGGACGGAATGTTCCCTTTGGTGAAATGAACGCCGCATACCTACTAGCCTCTTCTGTAAGTGGAACCTGCCAATAACCCCTGACAAGATCTAGGGTGGAAATAAACTGAGCGCTACTAACTTTCTCAAGGCGCTCCTCGATGTTAGGGATCGGATAAATTTGATCCTTAGTGATGGAATTAAGCCTGCGGTAGTCGACGCAAGGACGAGGTTCCTTGCCCGGTACCTCAACTAAAATCAAAGGGGAGGTATAATCACTCTCACCTGCCTCAATAACACCGAGCTGTAGCATTTTCTTTACCTCAGCCTCCATAATATCGTTCTGGCGGGGTGACACCCGATACGCCTTGGATCGTACTGGCTCTGGGGAGGTAAGTTCTATATCATGAGTAAGGACAGAAGTCCTACCAGGCCTCTCAGAGAACAGACCTTGAAACTCTTGTAAGAGCTGGTGTAGTTCGGTTTTCTGCTCAGGCGACAGCGGTGCTTTACTGATAAGGTCACTAATGACTTGACCGGTGTCTTCCCTGTTCGTCGCTGAGCCTAGTCCCGGAAGCTCGACCGGAAGCTCTTCAGGAACGTTTACCATCATGCACACCACTGCTTCCCTTTGTCTATAAGGTTTGAGCAGATTACAGTGGTAAACTTGCTGTGCTTTCCGCTTTCCTGGCAGACTCACCACGTAGTTAACGTCCGACAGTTTCTGAACAATTCGTGCTGGGCCCTCCCACTGCACGTCTAGTTTGTTGTTTAGCGATGTGCGCAATATCATGACCTCATCGCCCACCTCAAAACGACGGGCCCTGGCGGTCCGATCATAATAAACCTTGGCCCTCTGCTGGGCCTTTGCCATTGCTTCACCTGACAACTCCTGTGCCCTTCTTAAGCGTTCGAGGAGCTTAAGCACGTACTCCACCACGACTGGGTCGTCGCCCCTGCCTTCCCACGATTCTCGAAGCATGCGAAGCGGAGATCGAAGCGAGCGACCGTACACCAGCTCAACTGGCGAAAACCCCGCAGCCGCATGCGGCGCGGTCCTTAATGCAAACATCACCCCAGGCAGACACAGCTCCCAGTCAGTTTGATGTTCAAAACACAAGGCTCTCAACACGCGCTTCATGACGGAGTGGAGCTTCTCAACGGAATTCGACTGTGGGTGGTACACTGAGCCGTGTAACAGCTTTACCCCACACCTTTCGAGAAATGTTGTCGTCAAAGCGCTAGTAAACACTGTGCCCTGATCTGATTGGATTTCCGCAGGAAAACCAACTCGCGCAAATATGGACAGTAGTGCATTGACTATCTCAACTGAGCTGAGTTCTTTAAGCGGCACTGCTTCAGGGAACTTTGTCGCTGGGCAGATCACAGTCAAAATGTGTCTGTACCCCGTGGCTGTTACCGGCAGAGGTCCCACTGTATCAATAACGAGCCGTCTAAAAGGCTCCGTAATGATAGGTACCAATCTCAACGGCGCCCTCGATTTGTCCCCTGGTTTGCCCACCCGCTGACAGGTGTCACATGTCCTCACGAAATGGTCTGCGTCCCGAAAACACCCTGGCCAATAGTACTCTTGCAAGAGACGGTCCTTAGTTTTCTTAACTCCTAGGTGTCCGGACCACGAACCCCCATGCGACAAGCGCAACAGATCCTGACGGTAGCACTGAGGCACGATCAGCTGATCGAACTCCACTCCCCTGCGGTCTAGATACTTCCGGTACAGGACTCCACCTCTTTCCACAACGCGAGCATTTTTCTTGGCGATACCTTCCTTGACAATGCAGCGCACGTTTTCTAGGCTGCCATCCTTCTTTTGCTCGGCTATCAAAGCCGATCGGCTGACTTTTAGCAACCTATCAAGTCCGTCTGACGTAGGCGCGATGAGCAAATCTGCAGATAGCTCTTCTATCTTTCCCTTATCGGGCATTTCCTCTCCAGTATCTGGCGCCTTCAACGCTACAGGCTCCATTTTATTCAGTTCGGGCGTGCTCTGAATATCGGCTTGCTGCGCCTCTGACCCTTTTTCATTGTTTGATAACGTCGGCCCCGCAACTACCGCCTTTGCAGCGAGCTCCCGAACCTTCGATCTGGTTAAGGCCTGAACGCTAGCCTCACCAAACAAAAGCCCCTTCTCGCGCAGGAGGTGATCGGACCTGTTCGAAAATAGGTACGGGTACTGGGGGGGCAGCATAGATGACACTGCGGCCTCCGTCTCAAGCGCTCCGAATGGTCCTTCAATAAGCACTTTTGCTACGGGCAGACACACACTATGAGCTTCCACGGCTTGCTTGATCCATGCGCACTCGCCTGTGAACATATCGGGTTCTACGTAGGAGGGGTGAACTACATCCATCGTAGCTGCGGAATCGCGAAGCACTCGGCACTCTTTCCCGTTCACGAGGAGGTCTCGCATGTAAGGCTCGAGAAGCTTCATGTTCTCGTCAGTGCTGCATAATGACAAAAACACAACTTTTGGTTTTGTTTCCGGACACTGCGCCGAAAAGTGACCCGGCTTCTGGCACGTATAACAAACGCGCGCTTGCCTCGTCTCGAACCGCTTTCTGCGTTCGGCTTCCGCTGCCGCCGTCTCCTTAGGTTCGGTCGCACTGCTTTCACTCGCATCCGCACTACGTGTGTTCCCCTTTGCTCTCATGGGTGTGAACTTCGGCCTCTCAAACTTCGAGCCAAATTCACCCTTTTGACCGTCCTTAGCTCCGCGAGCCCGACGCGTCACAAACTCCTCGGCTAGCTCAGCGGCTTTAGCCACCGTACAAACGTCTGGCCTATCCAAGACCCAGTACCGCACGTTCTCAGGTAACCGACTATGAAACTGTTCTAGCCCGAAACACTGCAGAACTTTCTCGTGGTCACCAAACGCTTTCTCTTCTTTGAGCCACTCCTGCATGTTTGACATAAGCCTGTACGCAAACTCTGTATATGACTCACTTTTGCCGTTCTCATTTTCCCGAAACTTCCGACGGAACGCCTCCGCTGACAGCCTGTACTTCTTTAGCAGACTCGATTTCACTTTGTCGAAATCCTCTGCCTCCTCTCTATTCAAGCGAGCGACTACGTCGGCCGCCTCGCCGGGTAACAAAGTGAGCAAGCGCTGTGGCCACGTTTCCCGAGAGAACCCCTGCTTCTCGCACGTTCGCTCAAAGTTAACCAGGAACAAACCAATGTCCTCTCCAAGCTTAAACGGCCGCATCAGGTCAGTCATTTTGAACAATACGCGTTCTCCTGCACCGTGTGCCTGACTTCCATTACGAGCGCGTTCCATCTCTACCTCAAGACGCTTCATTTCCAAAGCGTGGTCGCGCTCTTGTTGCTCTCGCTCTCTCTGTTCTTTACGTTCACGCTCTTCTTTTTCTTTCTGTTCTTTAATTTCGCGCTCCTGTCTTTTCGCCGTCTCCCTCTCCTCAATGGTCTCAAGGCATTCCGACAGCTCGTCATCCTCAGCTTCTAACTCAAGAATAGCCCTTAGCAGTTCTGGTTTTCTGAGTTTGTCCGAGACATCCAGACCCAACTCTCTTGCAAGCTCCAGCAATTTCGGTTTGCGCAACGACTTCAAATCCATGGCTGCTCTGAATGCTGCTTCCTCTACTGCCTATTATTGTCTTGCCGCAATCTAACCCGGCAGCAACGACAACCACAATTACCAGCTCTGTTTCTGACACTAACAAAAGCCTGGCAAAGCTCAGAAGAAGAAAGTCCCGCCCTCACCAAACCTCGCAGCCAAGAATTTAGCGCAGTCGTTCCGCTGCAGGCAACCAGTCATCACACAGGGCTTGTTGCACTGCTCCCGGATGGTCGTTGAGCTGCTCAGCATACAGTCAACTGCATCTCTTCGCTGCTGGCCTCCGTTGTCGCGATCTCACCGCTGGCAGACAGTTGTAATCGCACCGCTGGCACGAGTTGTTGGGAACTCGGTGCTGACGCCCGTTGTTGCACCTGGGTCGCAAGCCCCAAGGGTAGCGTTGGCCTGGCGGCCTGGGGTACAACTGGAAGCATCCGAAGGTCCCGGCAAAGCATGAGTCGACTGGTAACAACAAAACAACTTGTTTATTCTAACATCGCAAAGAGTTGGCGGTCAGGTCGACCGAAGTAGAGAGACGGGAGAGCACGTTACTCAACAGAAGAAATCGGAGCCTCTTTGGTGTCCGGGGGCAGCTGCTTTTATACTCTCGCAGTTGAGGGCAAGAAGGAACCCCTCTATAGACGAGCACGTGACTGTGCCGCTCGGGAACAATGGGATAAGGTGGCGCAGCGTCGTGTCGGCGCCACTCGGGCACAATGGGAAGAGAAGGTGGAGCAGCCGTCGTGTCGGCGCCTGTCAGACCCCCTCGCTTCACAGTTGTTGGGAGCTCCTCTCCCCGGCATCCGCGCTTCGACAAGCGTGGGCACCAATATGCACATACACTCACACACGCACATGAAGACACGTGGCATTGGAACATGCCTGGACGCGCTTGGCAGGGAGGCGTAGCGGCGGCGCCGAACGGGCCAAAATGTCTGCCGCTTTGAACGAAGCCCCGGCGTCCGTTGCCTCCGCGCCGGCTATACCGCGCGTCGTAGGCGAAACGTAACACTGGGGTTCTTTAACGTTTGCATTTCACCCCCATAGAAATGCGGCCACCGTGGCGGGGATTCGATCCCGCGACCTCGTGCTCAGCAGCCTAACACCATAGCCGCTGAGCAACCACAGCGGGTGGGTTCATCAACGGTGTTTTATTGTATGGGGTGTACCATAGTGATTCACATATTTGTAGAATATTGCACTCCAATTGTGTCATATGAGACAAATTCATTACAGAGTTTTAGCTTGCCCGAAATGTATTACAGCTGTGCACAGCTAAACTGGCAGCCGCTTGTAGTAACTAACGCGTGTGGAAAAAAATTGTAACTGCCGTATTTTATGCAACTGCTAGTGCACAGGCATTGGCAACAGAAAGGATTAGGGTTACGCTAGTCGCTTCTACTCTGGAGTATGTATCCTCCATGAGAAAATAATGTTTTTCCTCCTCCTCCGCCAGATTCGAATGTCAAGGGGGGTGTAATTTATAGCGTATACCCTTTTATAACTTAGTATTTCTCCTGGTCTGCGCCAGAGAACATTGTTGCTGCAACTGTAAAAGACGGGTGCCTGTTTACAGCACCCGTAGAGAACAGTCTGTGAACCTTTAACTAAGAGCAAACACAATGAATATTCGAAGAATCTTTAGTAATTTTCAACAAATTTAGCACTCTATGCCTTACACTGTGGTGTTTTTCAAGGTCTAAGGTAGGCACGTCTGCACAAGGTTTGACCGCAGGATGTCATTTTGCATGAGAGTGCTCTTGCGCCCATAACACGTCATCCGCAATGTTCTGCTGCACAGAATGTCATGAGCCTCTCGTATGCATCAGTCACCATCTCACAAACCGGCTGCTCCTTTGTTATTTAGAATGTGGCATTAATGTAAAGCACCTTTGATGTTCTAACAAAAAGGAATTGTGCCCTGTGATCCCCTAATTCTCCTCATTTGATGCCTTGTGTTATAAAAGCATGATCCACACCATGAGAGTCAGTGTGGTGTATAATTGTGTGTATGGTGGTGGGAGGGAGGGGGTACAAAAATTTTAGCAACTTTTCCGTATCAGTATTGTGGAATGCTGTTTGTTTCTTTCACTCATTGTTACCAAACTTCACTTTGGTTGTGGCAACAAGTACAATGTACTTTGCTAGCACTCCTGCCAATATATATAGTGTGTAGGCATCTGTGTTGAAAGAAAGACCAGCTAATGGTTTGCCTGGAGCTAAGGTCCATTTAGACCACTAAATTTTGAACTTACACCTGTGGCTATTACTGCTGAATGAGTGCCCATCCAGGAGAACTGCCCATAACATTTACTTCCATTATAATAATGCTGAAGCTTTGAACAGCTTTGGAACTTAGACGTGTTTAAAAAGTGACCCATTTTCTTGTTCAAATAAGACAAAGGTTACAAAGGACGACAGAAACTTGGAGCCATCAACAGCGGCATTAATAAAAACAGCGCTGAACGTTTCGCAATCTTGCACCTGGTTATGATATTGCCCATCCCATATTTTTCCCAGGCTGTTCATTGCTGTGTTATGGTCATACCCAGTTTAATTTTGATATCCTTATTTTTCAATGTTTGATCATTATATTTTTTTTTCCTCGACTTTCCAGTTCTTTGCAAGAACTGAGAGCAGTGGCCCTACCCGCTCCATCACAATCACCACTGCTAAGCACATCCTTCCTGCCTTTATTTTAAAACTTTGGCTTCTCTGGACTTGCCTTATGCACCAGCTTCTCCTGCCCCGATGAGGGTAGGTGCCAGTACGCTATGCACAAAAAAACGATGCCAACGAAAACATTTGCTACCCTGATGACAAGCACCTTTGTTGAAATGTCGAATACAGCAACATCCATTGTTCCAACAATGTTCTTTTACGTATATGTTTTGCTAACACAGAAGTGACTGCTTTGTTGTGTTCTGTGATTATCCGTTTTTGCCGCTTTCTTTAGGATGGAAATTCACGAATACTATTTCTCTCCACTAACAGCAGCAAGTTTATCCTTGCTGTTGCACCTTTTTATATATGTACCATGCAATGCGTTCATAACAAAAAGTGCACATTGTTTTATCTTTTCAGCTATGTCAGTGTATTGGCAAGACAGTATATATATATATATATATATATATATATATATATATATATATATATATATATATATATAGTCATAGCATCAGAAGCCAACAAACACTGACACCAAGGACAACACAGGGGAAATTACTTGTGCTTAGTAAATGAAATAAAGAAACGACAAATTAATGGAAATTTGAGTTCTAGGGTACATATATTCCTTTTTCGTGAAGTAACGTTTCAACTGGCAAGGTGTGAGTGCGCAGCTTAAGGAAAGACGTTTTCGCTGCTGCCGTTATCAATATTCTGTACGGACACAGCAATAAATATCTTGCCAAAACAGACAAATACTGCTTTCCATACATAAGTTCAGGGAAAAGGTACCCGCCGTGGTTGCTCAGTGGCTATGGTGTTGGGCTGCTGAGCACGAGGTCGCGGGATCGAATCCCGGCCACGGCGGCCGCATTTCGATGGGGGCGAAATGCGAAAACGCCCGTGTGCTTAGATTTAGGTGCACGTTAAAGAACCCCAGGTGGTCAAAATTTCCGGAGTCCTCCACTACGGCGTGCCTCATAATCAGAAAGTGGTTTTGGCACATAGAACCCCATAATAAAAATAAATTGAGCGATACAGGACTTCCGTCAATTTGGCGATCCACATGCACAGAAATCTGCAATCAAAACGCAAGTTTGGCAGTTTAGACGTCTCTTACCCTCCATGGCACCTTGTACACCCAAAAATGCAACTTTTGATTATGCAACCGAGACATGTTCCAGTGTCTATTATCGTTTCATTTCTTGTTTCCGAACACCCTTAACACAAAGAATGGTGCACAGAAAATATGAACCTAAGCATTTGAAGTTTACTTTTGTCGTACATTAAGTTTTAATTGTCCTTCTGCATTGTATACGGTTCCTCGATTCATGATGTATGTGAAGTTGTATTTTTTCCCTTCGCGGCTGCCATTTTGTAAATGGGCCCGGGGCCCTTCAAGCTGCTTCAAGGCAGCTTTTTGTCCCGGGCCTCTTTCTCTTGGAGAAATAAATGAACCTTGAATCTTGAATCTTATTAGCAGCACAACAAACGGCGTTATATACTAGATATACTTCAGATACGTTGGTTACGTCAAGCGTACACCGGTGGTTTCTGTGTGGTTGCGTTTGTCATTCCGGAATGGAACCAAACACGGTCACTTAAGCTGCCTTACGTGATTTGATCGAATGCAGAAGTAGTGTGCTGAAATTAGATCTGTGTTACAGTACATAAATATATCACAAGCGATAAAACGTTTCATTCTGTCTGATTGAAACATGGCTTTATAGTCCCGTCATAACGACAACACTGATTCGCAGAACAAAGCTTTAGCTTACAAAACTCTCAAGCAAATCGCGAAACGAAGTGAAGCGAATCCTATAATTGTAACAAATTTGATTTCTGGCTACTGCAATAGCCTTGGAAATGCTGCACTGGATGAAGCAGCGGGAAAAGCGCATGTGAGCAACGTAACATCGCAACTTCCTCTAACAATAGGTAGATCACATCATATAATAATACATATTTGAGCCCATGGTTGCAATGTGAAGTTGTTCGGTCAGAATTAAGATCCTAGGACCTATTTTGCATAGACCCTTGGATTAAATTTTAAATTTCTAGCACACTGGATACAACCAGACCCTTTGAAACGCTACGGCGCTTGCAAAACACTTTTTACTCCAAATTATACCCGCTGATTGTCCACGATGCGCTTCGGGACACGTGGAAGAGGAAATTCAACATAATCTACTAGAATGTCTATGACACGATTCACAAACGTAACGTTAATTACATGAAATAATGACATTGACCAACGTGTTCCTTAGCCTCAGAAGATCCTATACGTCGACATCCAACGTTATGATTGCAAGCGCGGGATTTAAAGGCGCTTCAGATATTTCTGTAAGTGAGCGATGTGCATTGATAATATTGAATAAAATATTTATCAGCAGTTGTAAGCTCATTGGATGTGTTTTAATTGACCTGACTTCGTTATTATTAATTATTATGCTTCAAGGGTCCCGAGACGGTCATTAGGTCAGGGATGGGTTACATTCTCTGCATGACTTCACGTAGCTTCCTATTAACTTATTTCGTGTTTTCTTCTGTGCCTTGACTTTCGCTTAGCTATGTGACTAGAGTTTAGAAGTGAACGTGTTCCCTCATCTATGAGGCCTAACATTTAGGTTACTTGGGCTTGGCTTATTTATATGAGCCGACATTAGGTCTGAGTGCATTAATATGTGATTTTTATTTTCACAACTATGACTTTTATTAGTTTCTCTGTGAATTAAAGAAACCGGTGCCATCTAAAGGCGCCAGCATCAATTTAGACATCATATATAAAAATGAAAACTTAGGAGTATGTCCTTCATATGACCTATTCTCTAGTTTTTCAAATTTTTATATAGGCCACATTTTGCACCAGTTGGAATTGCATTGTACGAAACGCGTTTATGGAATGAGGACACAATCAACGATGTCACATCGCGGTCTTCATCGTGCACATTGAAAGCAAGCGTAATGTGTAACTGACAATTACATCGCGTCAAAGAAAACAAAAATAAACTTTAATTTAATCTATGCTTCCATCGCAAATAACTTGTTGGCCCTCTCACGCTACTCAAGTGTTAAGCCCGCGAGGTTTGGCCCAGACACAAGCGGGCCTGAAAGAGCCGTCGATGGAAAGTATAGGGCGATGAGGCGAACGCGCTTTCGTCGGCGTCGCGCCCGAAACGGAATTGCAATTAGGTCATCCCATTACGATCCCGGGGCGCGATCAACCGCCGCAGGGTGGAAGGGGGTGCCGATAAGCTCCCGCGCAGGCGGCCATAATGTGCTAAACTTGAGATAGCCGACGTACGCACGGCTGCTTACACAAAGCGACCCGAGCACGGAAGGAACTCGAAGCAACTCTGCGCCCGCCGCGCATCGCGAAACCATTTGCTGGAAGCACGGCCGTCTTTCGCATTCCGGGCGTGCCTTGGAACAGAGCACGCGAAGTCCCGCTGCGGATATAGGTATAAGTGTACAGCGACGCATGCGAGCTGGGCGCGCTTCGCTGTACCGAGTGTACACGAAGCGCCCAGTGTCGCGCCGCCGCGCAACTCTCCGTATTCGCCGCTTCAGACAGCGGTGATCTATGTGTCCAAATGGCGGCACGGGCTAGCGAGCACACACCGCGAATGCCGCTTACGGAAGTGTCCGATCGCGAGGCGCGATAGCCAGGCCCGCGGACCGGAACAAGTCGCGTATGCGTTTAGGCGGCGCCGCCGAAGCCCGCACGTGCTCCGCAGGAAACGAGAAGCTCGTTGGATCGTTTTCAGCGCCAGCAGCCTGAAGAACAGCGCGCGCAACACGCCTGTCTTGCAGTTTTACGCGCGCGCGAGCTAGCGCTCGGTAACCGCACAACAATGGCTTCTCTTTACGGGACCGCGACGGCAACGATATGGTCTCTCTGGTCTCGTCCCACATCTGGTGTTCCTTCGACGCAGCTTCCCTTCCGCCTCCCCTCCCCTCTTTCTCTGCATCGCGCCGCTGCCCTTCTTCTGTAGCGCTGCGGACGTATTGTGAGCGAGCAGCGAGCGAAACGAGCCATGCGGCCGCCGCGGTCGCAGACGACGTCAAACGGTGCGACGCTGGGAGCAAACCCGCCTGCGCACAACTTGCCGAATCGTAAGCACCCTGCAGGGCGGCGCATAACTGGCAGTCATTAGAAGGACTCGGGTTTCCTTTTGTGCGTGCGCCCGCCGCTGGCGACCCTACCGACCGCCCGGTCCAAGAACTGTGGGCCTCTGTCTCACTGATGGCCGTTTATACGACGCCCCCACATATAGACACCGGTCGGGCGTATCGGAGGGTGAGTTTGAGTACAGGGGCAGCCATTTCGACGCGCCTCGCGGCGGCTGTTAAAAATAGAATCAAGATTGCACAGAGTGGCGTCGGGAGAGAATGGGGCCTCGATACGGATGACGCTGTGCAGCGGGATTGGCTGATGTCTGAATGACATGGTCCTGCCAGCCTGAGCGCCAGCTTTGTGATGAAGATCTCTGACCAACGACGAACCCGTGCCAGTGAGACAAACAGTCGCAGAAGGGGCGGGTCTTACGCGGAGGCGGTGTGTAGCGCGTTCCGAGGCGGATGGTTCGGAGGATCCCCTTTGGGTGCGTCGTCGACTGTGAGCTAGGAATGATGCCAGAGCGAAATGCCGAGGTATTCCTAGCCGAAAGAAATGTGATAAGAAACTCTACTCACCAGGTGACATTTGAGTGAGAAGAACGAACAATACAGATAGCTCCAGATTCTCTTGCATTGCAATGAGAAAGGACCCGCGACTTTATATGGCCGGAGCCATAGCCAGCGTAATGAATAATGTCATTCTTGTGGCGCTTGGGTAGAACATCTGTTTTCATGTCACAAGCAAAGAAAAGAAAGGCTTGATTGAAGTTCCATCCCTCCTGCTGGTGGAATGTAGCGTATGTGACAGACGCCCCGATGTCGTCTAACATAAGCGAAAAGTAACATATGGCGGAGCACGTTTTCAGCTGCCCACTCCATACAACACACAGCGAGTTGGCAATAACTGGCATGCTCGAAAAATGTTTCCTCGTTTCGTAAAGGATACGCTCAAGAATAATGTGAAGGAACATTCTATTTTGTGACTTAATGACAGTTCTTATGAAGGAATGCCACGGGAGACGTAGTTGGGCGTTTTCGTTTGTAGATGAATGAGAAAAGCAATGTAATTGTTCATTGCATAGCTACGTTACTCGCAAGGCCCGATACTCTTTGCAGAGGAGTTCAGCTGTATATTTTTCACTCAGATGGTGACAACCATTGCTATACAAGAGCACACTAATTGTAACCAAACATTAGGGGCTGGCACAAGTTCTTTATGACGACAAAACAAACGGTGACACTTCTGTCGACGCCGCGCACAGATAATGTCACTTGGTCGTCGTGTGGGATAGTTTGCACGTTAACACACCAGTGGCGCAACGTATTCGGAACATGGTTGCTCACGCCATAGCCTTCTCAGGAATTCGACGTCATTCGCACTCACGCCAGGACATTATGAATAACAGCTTCCACTGGCTTGTTAAGGCCAGAGGTGGTTGCATGAGCCCGTGGATAGCGCTTGCCTATAGCAGCTCTGTTGATGCATGAAGTAAACCAACACGGTATCCTACATGGGTTGCGACCGTTGCGTTTCCTTTAGGCTAAGCGGTCGACACCGAATAACGAACGCTTTGGCAGGTTCGGCGACTCTTTTCAGTGTAGGCTCTTTTTAGGTTTCTGAAGGTGCTCACCTGACCAAGCATATTGGCTACTAGGAGCAAACCATGCCTAACGCCCCGGCGTCTGGACATACCACACGAGAACCTGCGAGAGAGAGACGGGCAGAACTTATTTCTGAACATCCGTTATTCTTAGTTTCCTGTCAGAATTAAGGTGGATGACCCTTTTACCGGCACTGAGTCCAGTCGTCTGGACGCATCGATGTGTTTCATGCAGACAAAAAACAATGGGAATCTGGCCAGGGTTTGGCGATGAGGAGGCGTCGTTAGAGGAACTCATGGCCTTCGATGAAAATATTGCCGTGATTGAGTCCTTGACGGCATGTTCATCAGTCATACGGTTGGCTGGAACCGCCAGATGAAGCTCTTAATAAGGATAGAAGTGCAAAAGGTTTTGGACCACATGGGAATAGATTGTTTAGAAAGAACGCGGATGAAGACGCGGAAGCAGATAAAAAGGCAGTTCAATGAAAATTAAGGCTTGAAAGGTTTCCTGTTTTCCTGCTTTCTGATACTGATGAGCAGCATTTGAGCTTAGTTCTCCACTTTCGTTTCTAAATGTGTTTTATACCGTGCTCAGCGAACTTATTGATATCGCTGCGTGAGAAATATCCTGCGTACCTGGCGAACGGTCTAAATTGCATTTCTATTACCGTGATGAACATGCATGCCCATTCCAGAACAGGTTATTGCTCATGTTAATACAAATTCACTCCTAGAAGACCACGCGATGAATCGCAGTTCCGCGAATCTTTTAGTCATTAGTGGAACTGGCTGGAAACCACAACTAGACTTTAGCTTAAATTACATGAATAAATTCATACGTATCTGCGCAGTCGTGACTCGTTTGATAGGGAAAAGATTTCTGATTGTGGTCATTTGTGTTCGGAGCAACATTGTAGGGAAAAAAAGCCTGGCAAAATGCATCATTTGGTCATGGATGCAAAATTGCGCTGCTTTATTGTGACAAGACACACAAAGAAAACACAATCACGCATCGAAGGGGACGCCCAAATTTTGCTAAGAACACACACGTGCATTATAGTTGACTCGACTCAGCCGAAAAGACGACAACGTGTGCCAAAAAACGAACATCTGTTTGCGCGTCTGCATGGCTGCTGCGGTTTTACAGCTGCTCAAAAATATTTTTCGTAACCTGCTATCATGTTCAAACTACTACGTCTCTCTGTGGCCATAATACTGCCGAGTCGTTGTCACAGTGCTGCGCTCAAAAATACAGCTCTTTATTTTACGAGTTTATTTTCATAAGGCAAGCCCACTCTTGAATGTAAACATCAATCAATCAATCAACCTGTCAATCAAAAAGTGAGCTTTATTTCAGCAATTCAAGTAATGGGAGTGCACAAAAATAGTTGGACCAATAGCCTATCTGGCTAGTAGCTGGTCCAATACACAAAAATACATATTCACGTCAACAAAGTACATATCTGCTCAATGAGTAAGAACATTATTTACATGAACAAGTACTTTTTTAAGGAAGAGCTATTACATTTGGCTAGACAAGAAGCGTTTACATACAAGATCGAAATTTCTGGTTACTTTTATTTCCACAGGCACAGTGGTTCCAAGTTATAGCACCAAAGAACTCTAATAATCGTTCACCGTAGACATTGCTGCAATAAGGAAGGTTTAAGTTAAAGTTAGTTGCTTGCCTGGTGTTTGCACGCGGGAAGTTAAATATGGTGTTGTGTAAGGGAAAGTCGGTGTTGAGTATTTTGTGAAGCAAACAAGTGTTCTTATAATTTCTTAACGCCTTCAAAGAAAGAATACGAAGGTCAGTAAACAGAACGCTACTTGTGTGGTGAACTGAGGAAAATGTTATTATTCTTAGGGCGCGTTTCTGCAACAGCACTATAGGTGTCAAGCAAGATTTATGTTAGGCCCCATATATCACAAGAATATCCCATGTGGGTATGAAACAAAGAAAAGTATATGCAACGAAGTAAAGCACGAGGAAAATATTGCCGGCACGGGCCAGTGTGTAACAGCTGAAAGCGAGTTTTTTACAGACAGCGCTAATTTGTTCTCTCCAGTGCAAGTGACTGTCTAAAGTAACACCTAAGTATTTAAATGAATCAGCACAATCTATAATTCGGTTGGGTAGAGTGAAAGTAAACGCACTGTAGTCTACTATTTTTCTGTTAGAGTGAAATATCATATACTTAGTTGTATCAGTATTTAGGACTAGTCTATTTTCTGAAAACCATTTAGCTACCTTTAGATGTTCACCGGATATAGTGTCTTCTAGTGATGAGTGTGAGTCGCCTGAGTAAACTAAGGCGATGTCGTCAGCGTGCATCAAAACTTTTGATAGGTTAAGTGCGTCCGGTAAATCATTTATTTATAATGAAAACAGAATAGGGCCTTAAACCGCGCCCTGTAGTACACCGCAAGGAACGACAAGCGCTGTCGACAGTAGTTGAATTGAATTTCAGTGCAAATTCATCCCCCCAACATGAGACAATCTATCCTTTTTTATGAAACTGCACTGAAATTGCAGATTTCTTGAGAATTGATTGAAAAAGTTAATCCAGTGTTTGTTTGTACCTTTGTCTTGTAAGTTTGTACGTGTTTTCATGTGTCTTTCAAATTGGCAATCAAGGAGTCAAGCAACTGTTCCAATTTGCCGCCTTGCGACCGACTCTCATACTGGCACAATGAGAAGGGGTGTAGTTTGCTTCAGTTCCTGTATATGAGAATTGAAGGAAAATAACTCCAACCGCCTTACACGTTTGTTTCCGAAACTAACTTCATAGCCTTCGCAACTTTCAAGAAAAAAATGTCCCTACGTACAAATCAAGGGTCGCAAGAAAACCCGAACGAAAATAAAGTTGATAAGAATAGCGTTGTCATAAAAAGAGGCTCCCTGCTCAAAGGAAGCCGCTACATATGCGTTTTCGTTTGACGTTCCGCTCTCTGCACATGTGACGCTGCACTTTGTGAGCCCTGCAGCTTGAAGTGATCACCATGAATTCGCCATCGCGGTTCCGGACTGACAAGATATGCGTCCCGTTACGCTCGTTTACTGAGCCATAGAGGCTGAGGTTTGCATGCTTTGTGGTAACAGTCTACTGACATGGACATTTCGTTTCCGTCGTAATTTATGAAGACCCAGCACTTGCAGCGTCTCTATATTCTCTTCATGTTTTTTGTTTCGATTCACTGTATATTCTAGCATACTGGATGTAACAGAAACTTAAAAAAAATATTGGAATTTCTTGCGTTGCGAGAACAAAGGCGTGCGATTGTAGAAATTATGCAGGCTTATTACTATGAAAAGGCTGCCCCAAGAGCGTTATTTTATTTGATCTCCTACTACCTACCACGTAGGCCGATAGGTATAAATAGCTGATGACACAAGAGAGCGAGACATCAGACATAAATGTGTAAATTTCGCTTATTCACAATCGTGTAAGGCGGACAGCGGCGTTGTGAATTTGGGACAAGACCAATGCTTCGCCGATGTCTAGGCTTACAGTCCGAGTCTCAGACTTGCAACGTTTAGCTCGGCCACTGAATATGTCCAACATGACTGACGACGTTTTCATTCCTCCGCATTGCTTCAAATAATGCAGAATGCTAAACTCCTTATTCTATTTCAAGATTTCACATTTGTGGTTTCTAAGAGTTTATTTCATATTCATCTGCCGATTGGAATTTAAAATTGTTTCCAGCTCTAAACTTTGGTAACTTCATCGGCCTTCAGCGCACGAAAGCAAAAAGGGTGCTATCGTCAGCGCTGCCAACCTCGGAAGCAAGTTCTTTCCTAACTCGGCTGAAAAACTCCCTAAATTACCCCAGATATCATGCAAGAAGTTCTTGTTCAGTCTGTTAATATGTGGTTTATGCTTATAGTTTTTTGTGTTGGGGTAACTAGACGGCAAACTTTATATTTCAGATTATTTTCTAACCTCGCTTTCAAATATTAAAATGACTAGTTGCTGCACTCAAATTGAAAGGATGTAGCAGTCTAGCAGTGTGTAGTGGTTAGCCTAACAAGGCAGCCTCGCTGGAAGCCATATCCACAGAAGACGACGGCTCGTTTATACTTTGTTTTACATGTAAAAAAAAAGATATACACGGAACCATTAAGAAATTGTACGAAGGACGGGCACCCGACCTTCCTTACAGAATGCACCAGTGTCAAAACAGTGTGTCAGGTACTTCACAACACCAGTGTAAAAGACGCAACGGTACATTTTTTCGTGCATGGCCGGATACTGCTGGCGTAATAACACCACGCTTACACGCTTGCACATCATTTGCAGTGAAGCGCGCCGCTACGCGGTCAATATTTTGTGTTTTCCTTCACGTCAAAACTCACCCAAACATTTCACCTTTGGGATGCCGTTAACGCTGCTTTTCGCGTGCGCGGTTCCCGGCAAATTTTAGCGTACGCGCGTCCGTATAGTCAGTTGCTCAGCGCCACGACCACTTGGTCGCGCTCGGCGCTCGGAGCGCATCTGTACGCTTACTGCGACATTTGGCTTGATGTTTAGTTCGGTGTTGTAGCCTACGTTTGCTTCGCCAGTTAGTGGCGATTCCGACAGCGCCGTAGCAGCGCTTCGTCAGCAGTGCCCAGGGCATCAGTACCTTGTCGCTTACTTAGCGAGATTCGTGCACTGCGCTGCAGAACGGTCTCATATTTCGCCATGGTAATGCGAAAGTCATTTGCGGTTACAGAAGACAACGCAAGCCTTCAGGGCTGCATTATCACATGTGGGTCGTCGTGGCGTCGATCGCTGGAGTTGTTCCTCGTGAGGGCTGAATTTCCGTACATTTAGACAAAATTAGCAATTTCCCCGAAACAATAACACTTACAATTAATATAATTAGGGAATGTGTTTTACTGCGGGCAGCAGAGCCCACCCACAACCTAAAGGTAGTGCCAAAACAACCCGCCAAGGAACCTCCTGCACGCAAATGGAAGAGCGGTCGCTTGGCGATAACAATGGTAAATTACTCCCCCGCTATACATGCATTGGTCATTTCCAAAGCATGGAACAGTGTGTGCCAGTGCCGCATGAACTAAAGCCTATGCGTGGAAAGCTCTGTGCTACAAGGCCAGCAGGTAGGTTTATGGGCATTAGCGGTAGTCGTGTCGTTTTACGCACGCGTGGACATTCACGAGAATTGAATTGAATCCCAGGGTTTTACGTGGCACAACCACAATTTCATTATGAGGCACGCCGTAGCGGGGCACTCCGGAAAATTCTGACCACCAGGGGATCTTTAACGTGCCCCCAATACACGGTGCACGGGCGTTTTTGCATTTCACCCCCATAGAAATGCAGCCGCCGTGGCTGAGATTTGATCCCGCGACCTGGCGCTTAGCAGCGCAACACCATGGCCACTACGCCACCGTGGTGGGTGACAAGCCCGACTTGGATGCAGTTGCGATGTTCTTGGCCGACTCTAACGGAGCCTCCGACTGCACCCCTTCGCGCCAGCGGAGAGTGAAGTATGCAAACGCCAGGGAAGACAAGGTGCTGGCTTTCTGGAACGCGACGCAAGCACGCCGGGAATGCGAAATTCTATCCGCTGCTCGAAACGCGTACAATACACTCTGCATGAAATGCGAAGGCTGCAACGCGTGCGCACAATGGGTTTGTGCGTGTTCGATAGTCTTCGCGGTGTTCCTTCCTGGCAGCCTGCATAGAGGGACTCGGCGCTGGTTTCACTCGGCAGGCACCCGAGTCGTTACAGCGAGCCAGGAATCTTCGCGTGGCATAAATGTTTATTTTTTTTCGCTTTTTACACTCAGTTTTGTCGTTCTATACTCAGTCTCCGGGAGCGGCCGGGCATTGAGACAGAGCCGTATAGCCACAAAGCACCACCAACAAGAAAATACCGAAACAAACGAAGAAATAGAGTGGAAAGTAGGCGGCAAAGAAAGACGGCAGGCACGAGCGCCACCTAAATTCCTGGCATGCGCCGCGAACCTCCTGTCACCGGCGCTGGAGGCCTTCGCCAGCTGACGCCTTGTCGAAAGAAGAGACACTTTATGCTCACCGTCCTGGGCGATGTCACGCGCGCCACCGCTAGTGTATATGACTCTGTGTGTACCGCGATATTCTTTCGAGACTGCGAGCTGTGAGCCGGTAAGGTGAAGGTGAAGAAATGAAACCCAAAACTCTTCTTCGCACCATACCCAATGTTCTTTAAGGGCACCTGCTTGTAAAACGGACAGTGTGCGCATCTTCTTTTCTTTTCTTTTCTTTTTTTTTTTTTTGAGCGTATTGATAAACTTGCATCGAAACCCTCATTTCAATTTTTTTAGTCGTCACCTTCTGTCGCTTCAGCCGCAGCTGTTCGAGCAAACACAGGAGAAGGAAGCCTTCAAGCAGCCGTTATCTAAAGGGGGCTTTATAGATTGTAATTAAGAGTAATATACTAGCTCAGGACAGCAAGTGGACTGACAGGACATATGCAGCGCGGGACATGGACTGGCATGGCACAATATACAATAAAGCCAGGCCAGGATATATCACCGCTGCAGTAGGATTATATCTTAGTACTAGCAGAATTATATCTCAGAAGATTGGTTATGCAGAGGAAACAAGAACAGAGCTAGGCCACTGCTCGTGTTTGCAGCGACGAGCGGCTGCTGAGGTGCATAATGTGACCGCAGTTTGGGAAGGACAAGAGCTTGTTTATAGGCGCGCCAGATCAGATCGCGTTCACCGCTAGATGGTTCGCTTCCACTAAGACGTTAATAAAGGCCGCACTCCCACTGGCAGCTCGAACCGTGTAACCGCAACAGTGCACGTAATCCTACGGCCCCTCAGCGGGACGGTTCTGCGTGGCACATGTTGCGTAAACAGGGACCGCGCTGTTGTCAGCCGTCCCGTTTCGCCTCCTTCTCGTACGAGAAGAGGCGTATAGGGGAGGGTGGTGCGGCTGGCGAGCTGCGTCTTGGCTGCCGGAAAGGAACTCATTAGGGCCCGACCGGCGGAACTGAACGTCTCGTTTGGCGCCCGCTGCCTTGTCGCTTCCCTATGGCACCCCCCCTCCCTCCACCAACTACCGCCACCCCACCGTCACCTACGCCCGAGTGCTGTCTCCTCTCGTTCCCCAGGAGTGCCAGATTTCTAGTGTCCGTGCCGTTCGAGCACGTGCTCGTCACTGAAGCCTCTGCCGCGCTGGATGGGGGCCATCTATAGCTCCGGGTTACGAGTGCCTCGTGCCCGTCGACAAGGAGCCGCCTTTGATGGGCGCTGGGCGCTGTGAGCTGCTCACCCCTCCTGACCTTACACTATACCTCTCTGTACACTCACGCGGCGGCTCTTTTCAACGTGCTCTTACGTGGAAGGCCGTTTCGAGGAATCATAAAAGAAGGACAAAAACACCTTGTTCCAACGCGGGTAGCTTTACGGCACTTAATCTGCCCGTGACTGCCTTCACGTTGGATATTAGGAACGCCATTTCACTCTTGCGGGTAAGCGGGCACCCTGTCCGACGGAAGGTTCTGTAGTGGTCTAGTTCCAAGTGTACGAGTGTTCCATGGCTAAGATGACATGAAGGGTTCCTGCGGTCAGGCTAAGCAAGGACAACTGAAGTACTGTGCATGGTCAGAGGAAGAGCTGTGGTTCTGGGTTGTGGACACGTTTTCTTTTTTATTTTACTTGTGATTCTTTTCCCTCCGTAATCCGGTTGATTGCTGAGAGGGAACGTACTGCTGGCATGAGTGCCAGTGCGAGAGAAAAGTAGAAACGCATCGGACGCAGCCAGTGACTAACAAGCATGCTGACATTACCGAATAGTTGTTCCTTAGTCTTCGTGCGTATTATTGTATGCAAGTAGAGCAGCTGGACCTGTATTCTGCTGTACTGCATTTGTGTCAGTGCAGACAAGCATGTGTGATTGTGTGCATTGCTCTGTTTACGTGTTCCGCGTTCCTACTAATCATACAATTAAATTACATACTGGCGTTTTACGTGCCAGAACCAAGACATGGTTATGAGGCACACCGACTCCCGATTTTCTTTGACTACTTGGGGTTCTTGGGGCATAATGCAGGGTATACGGCTGTTGTTTCCTTCTTTTTTTCTTTTTTTAGCTTATTTTTCTTGCTTGTCTCCCCCCGTCCAAATACTGCCGCCGCACGTGGTTTTGATACCGCGCCCACGGGCCTAGCAGCGCAACACCAAAGCAACTACAACACCAGTCAGTTAATACCACCTGAACCTTACACTACTGTTACGGTACATGTGTGCAATAGTAAGAAGCCGACGTCACAGCAAAGCGGCAACACTTGCACATTGATGCGCAAGAAAATGAAAAAAAAAACATTATGTAAGGCACTAAAACTAAAAGGCTGCAGATTCCACGTGACAGACTGGTTAAATGCCGTACATGTCATGAACTTTAATTGTTTATATTAACGACAGAAAGATAGTTATATATATACTTCTTATTTTGAAGGCTATACGTAACTATAAGACAACTTGCACTAATGTTAAAGACGTATCTGCTTGCACTAGCAAGATATAAAGCGTTTTCGGCACGTGTACGCCAACATTGTCCTACTAGAGTGATACATCCCCATGTACTGGGCTGCATCGCATAATCCTCAATAAAAGAATGGTTACAGACGCCACAGGGTGAGGGCGAGGTTTCACCATAGGTCGAATACGTGCGTAACCACGGAAATCAACAAATAATATGTTCGTCTCTCTCATACGGCATACGTCAATAATAAAACGTTATATGACCAGAACCACTCAATTGAGCAAATTTTCTTGCGGCAAGGTTAAATGAGCAGAATACTCCATATGCCGACATGCTTCCTGAAATGTGCATGCTTCGTGCAGCATGTCGGTGGCCATTTACAGGCTCCCAAATGTGGTGATGTGTTTATAGTAGCGATATGGATGACCCCTGAGGATAATTTCTCCTCGCGGAAAATCTCGTAAGGTTGGGTGATGAGCACCCATTTGGAAGAGATGCAATTCTGTTTAATGTCCAATTCTACCATGTTGAATTTGTCCTTATACTTCCCTGATAGGCTCTAATGTGGCCCATAAGCGATGTCACTGACTGAAGAAGCAAAGGCATTGGACTAGGACTGCGTCTTGCACAGCATTCATGCCCATGCTTCGCATCTTTAGTGGAGCGTGGGTACGGGTTGTTGCTGTAGATAGGGACACTGAACCGGACGTTATGAAGTACTGAGCTGGAATAGTTATCCCTGGTTTGAAACTACTTAGTTTAGGCGAAGCTTGTGGGTTCGGTTTCCACCTGCGGGAAGTTGTTTTTTCATCCACTTTAATTTCCATTAATTTATTGTTTCGTTATTTCATTTATTAAGCACAAGTAATTTCCCCTATGTGGTCCTTGGTGTCAGTGTTTGTTGACTTCTTATGATATGACTAATAAAAATCGGGCCCCTTGGTTTACCCCCTTTCTTCTCGTTTATGGTTTAGGCAAGGAGTTTTATGTCACGTCCCTTCATATCTTTACGGTGTAAGCTACTGTGTGGTCTTCAAAGAATGGGAAAAATGTGATCGGAGTTGGGTGTTGTAACCCATCTTCGACCAGGCTGCTTACCAAAAAAGCAGTATTACAGTTGCTGTCAGCGCCAGAGACCCAAGTGAAGCGTAAAGGTGCCGAGCTGAGATCTTTGTCATTCTCATTATCTTAGTCAGTCTTAAACCTATAACTAAGCTTTCGTGGGCTGAACCGAAACGTTTCCTTTAGCGTCCTTTCGCAATAGAAGGGACAGAAGGGCGATTTCTCGCTTGTTCATGCGTTCGTATATAAGAACTTGACAGAAAGTTCTTCGTTCAGAGTACAATGCCTGCGCTGGATACACTGAATGCAGTGCCAGCAATCATTCAGTACAAGGTAGGTCCGCAACGAACCACCAGCAAACGGAACTATCACTTCCTCACCAATGGTAAAAACAGAGGATTGCACAAGGTAGGTGCGCAACGAACCACCAGCAAACCGAACTATCACTACCTCACCAATGGTCAAAACAGAGGATTGCACAAGGCAGGTCCTCAACGCACCACCAGCAAACGGAACTATCACTACCTCACCAATGGTCAAAACAAAGGATTGCACAAGGTAGATTCGCAACGAACCACCAGCCAACGGAACTATCACTACATCACCAATGGTCAAAACAGAGGATTGCACAAGGTAGGTCCGCAACGAACCACCAGCAAACGGAACTATCACTACCTCACCAATGGTCAAAACAGAGGATGGCACAAGGTAGGTCCGCAACGAACTATCAGCAAACAGAACTATCACTACCTCACCAATGGTCAAAACAGAGCATTGCACAAGATAGGTCCGCAACGAACCACCAGAAAACAGAACTATCACTACTTCACCAATGGTCAAAACAGAGGATTGCACAAGATAGGTCCGCAACGAACCGTAAGGAAACTGAACTATCACTACCTCACCAACGGTAAAAACAGAGGATTGTACTTTGCCTTCGAACAGCTGATCCATGTGAACGTCTGCAACCGTTCAGCGTGCGTTGTGTTTGCCCTATAACGGAAAGGTATACCCTTTTCGTATTATGCTTTCATCCCCCGCTTTTCCAATCTGCCAGTGCCTTGTTGCAAGCATAAAATTCATATCTGATTAACATGCCTGTCTTTCTGTTTGTGTGTATCTTACATGAAATTATAGATTCACTTCTTTAGATTCGGTTGTCTCATTTCGTGCTTCCAACGTTCCAGTATGTCCGCTACAATTTAAAGGGAAGCTTTCCTTGCTTACCATCCCAAGGTTTGGCCATGGATCGGTCGGTGGTCGGTCTGTCGCTGGACGGGTTCTCGCCAAGTAGATTAAACCTCACTAAAAGAAATGCACGTCCATCACCAGGATTCGACATGCCAGAGTAACAGCCATTAGGCTACAAACTTTCTTTGTGTATTTTTATCACATGGGATGGGAATATTCAGGAAAACAAAGCGGCACATAAATTTAAGTACACCCAGGTAATAGAATTCAAAATAAGATGCACGATAAAGTGAGACGGGAGCAATGTGTCTGAGAGTGCAGCAGAAATTTCTTAACAGGAAGCAGTGAAGAATAATCGTGCCTTCACAATGTAAAGAAAGATGCAAGGAGCCGCTGGTGCATCTATGACAGCTGACGGCACAGGTATTTCTGCGAGGTAATTGAGTTAGCGAAGTTGTACCATCTCTCCTAGAAATGGATTGTTTACATCATAAAAGAAAAATAACCGATAGTGAAGTTGCCACACGTAGAGGAGAACCAAGCTAAGACTCCTCTAACTGGAGAAATCTCATCTTCCAGTTTCTGCTGCATGAACTCTCCTGCCGGTCGCTTCGATACTACAAATGCAGATGCAGTAATTTATGACATAGAACGAAGCTAGAGGAAGGCAACCACTGTCTTGTGGCTTTAATGCGAGCAGTACGTGGTAGCATGGACCAATGAACCAGACCAGGCTAGGCCAAGTAGAAAAACTTGAGCGGCGCGACAATTTGTTAGTTATTGAAATTTCCTTCTCTGGTACGAAGCATGGTGTATCAAAATCACTCGTGCAGATTATGCCGTCACATTATTCTATACCCCGCACCTAGCAAGCCATCCGGAGGTCTAACTAGACCAAACTGTTCTTGCTTCATTTCTCTCTGCTAATACCGGTTGCACGCGTCACTTCTCCGTCTTTATTTCCCCCTGATGAACGGATGTCATCATATGATGACAGTTGCTTGAATTTCAGTGCAATGTGAAGAATAGCACAAAATCGCATTACTCGTCGTCTAGACGAGTTCAGTTCAAATAATGTAGCTTCTAGTTTTAACTGCCAGAACCGATAGCAAGTCTCTCAGTGTAGGCAGGGCGTACGTCCTTCTGCCGCTGCAGTGCGAATATTAGATCCTCAAAATTTGGCTCCGTGCCCTTTCAACATCTATTTTCGCCGCCTCCCATCGCTTTCGTCTCGGCGCACTTATTCTGGAGCCCCGCTCTCACGTCCACGTCACATGTGGGAGGAAGTGCCGCCGACAACGGCAACCGCAAAACACGTTTCTTTTCGCCTCTTCCGAGTGTAGGGGGACTGTCACAGCGGAAACGGCTCGACAAGACATCGGGGCCCGCTCGGAGCGTCTCTGGTCGCACTCCGGTGCCGGTTTGGCAGTTAGGGCGGAGGGGATCGCCGTGCTCGCCGAGACCGTCGTGCGAGGCGAGACTCTACTTGACGCGTCCGCTGTCACACGCTAGCAGTGAGCAAACGGGAGGAAAACACACGTTGCAGCGGGCGGGCGTGTCGCTTTCCAATCTCGCCGTCTTCGTTCCCTGTCAGACGAGCGCTAGCTCCTGATCTGAGCCTTCGCATCGGCTTGTTTCTCTTTCCGACTCCTTGGAACCGCCCCAACGCGGCGACTATACCTCGCTTCGCTGGGACCTAAGAACGCTACGCATCGCTGGCCTTGAGAAAATGATACCCATGAATCTGCTTCAATGATCCGGATTGCGTGCTAATTGCTATCACGCGAACGTTAACTGTTCATATTGCGGGGGAAAAAAATTCTGCGTCAGTGTCTATCAGAGCCTAAGATCACTGCCTATGAAACCGACGCTTCCAGAAAGACATTCGCCTTATTGAGGTGACTTTTCTATTCTTCGTACATCTTACCTACTTGCGATTTCGAGCACATTCGTGTACGAGATAAACGCCTCGATTTTTCGGTTGGGTACCTCTAGTGGGGAACACCACGCCACAATCACGATCGGTGTCCGGGAGCGTCATATCATATAACTGAAATTTTAGAAGATCTCCACAAGACAAATAAAATGGTTTCGTGAACTGTAAATTGCGGAAAAAGCCCATAGGCCATTGCTGCGCCCTATCCAAAGCGTCAGCCCCATAGCTGTGAACCTAGGACTTTATCTTATTACCTACAACTTTATCGTCATAAAATAACTATCCAAATGAGTAGAGGAACACTGCAGTCCCACCTGTTCCTTCCCAGCTGTACCCATGTCGTATGCACAGTATCTTGACTTCATCTGTCCAACTGACTCCCTGAAGTCCACAGTTCTTCATTTTTTAAAATTCTTGCGTCCATACAATGGGTGAAATGCGCCAATCCCACAAGTGAATATATGAATGCGTTCGCCTAAATGTTGAGCTAGGGCAGTACCCTTGAATAACTACTCTTTATTTTTAATTTTGAAGGTTTATCATCTTTCTCACTGCATGGAAAATGATACCGTAAATATTTCACAAAATGTTGGCGTAGTCGCTGGTATCGTTCTAAACAAACAACTAGGTCAATCAACACCAAACAAGCTACACCATCAAATCGACCGTTTGACTTGGAATAGCCAGTATGCAGGCAATACCGCATATATGCGGTATGAGCACTCGTTCCCGGGATCCACACTTATTAGCACACGTTCGAAACAGGTATTCAGCTAAACAATTGAGGCTTCGAAAGAAAGCCCAGTGCTCGACTATGATAGAGAAGTCTAATAACAGCCTTGGTGACGATGACAAGAAGCAAAATATTAGGCTGCTATGTGCTACACATTAATCAAAGAATGCAGACACCTTTATATACTCAGTAGAAGTGCCAAAGGAAAGCCTTATACATGTTGAATATAAGAGTACTTTTACAAAGTGCTATATGCGTGGTGGGTTTAATTAGGATTCACGAACAATCTGTTCAGCACTTCAGCTTTTAAAACTAACATATTTAAGTTGCGTCGGTTATTTGTCGCAGCGCTTTGATTTTCGCAGTCCACGGATTTTACCACAGATATATGTTATTACTCAGATCTGTACCTACGTAATCGCCTAACACTATATATTGTCCGCTGTGCACTGTCTTTTGCGTCCACTGAAAACTTTTTCGTGGGCAAGTCTTCACTTAGTACACTTTAGAACTTATGTCCTGTACCTGAGCTATCTTGAAGCTTAAGGCTGCACACTGACTCGAGAGCGTTCAAATAGCCTCTCTTAAGCGTCGCTGCGCGTACAAACATACTTATTCAAGCTCTGAGTGTGGATCACTTAACGAACCGGTAATCATTAGTTTAGGCATTGTCATATGCCAGAAGAATATTCTCATATAGAAAAAAAAAGAATAGCACCTTTGGCAGCTGTAATGCAAGAATTGATGTGGGATACGGAAGCCCCAGGTGTGGGGAGGAGGTGGGGGTGCGGGTGCGTCGGGCGCGTCTTACTTTTGCGCGCAGGGCTACATCGCATCGCGCGGTCAATATGCGCGTCGACTTTACAGTATGCACCTTCACCACGCTCCGCCCTGTTTCCCTCCTGCATCTCTCTCTCCACACGCACGAAGGTTCAAGAACGATGCGTGAAACTTTCTCTCGCAACCAGGAAGCATTTGACATTTCCGTAAAATGCGTCTGCGCGTATGAAGGTTACAGAAGATCGGCTCTCAGAGGTTTCGCATAATGCTAGATCGCGGCACATACAGTTTGCGAAAGCGCGTAGAAATAAACAAAAGACGTTATGGCAGTACGTTTAGGACCGTATTGGGAACAAGGACTATACGTTAATATTATTTATGTCCCTCTGTCTCCTGTAGGTATGGATGGCCTAGACACTGCTGGGATGCGCTACAATTCCGCAAAGCCTGGGCGGAAGTAAGGCGCTGACCGTATACACCGAGCGCGCGCTCCCACGTGCATAGCAAAAGGTATAGTGCGGGCGCACAAGCTCCAGAAACGTTTGCGAACTCGGCGTTTCGGCGTTCCTTGTGTCATGTCGGGCCGCGAGGCCCTCAAGAGCGTCGAGAAGCGGCGGCCAGGAGGAAAAAAGAAAGAACTACCGGGCGGACTGTTCCCGTCGACGGCACGCGACGAGTATACGACCGCGGCAGCGGCCGCGCCGTGAAGCCTGCGTATAGGCCCTCCCCAAGAAGCTTCTGCGGCCGGCGTGCCTCGCATTCCGGGCGTCGCTGAGGTTTTCGGAGTGCGGCCAAGTTCTCTTCGCGCGCCCTCCCGCCGTCTGCGCTTCGCCCTACCGGTTGCTTGGTGTGCAGCGTTCTCGAAGCCGAAGCAGTTGAAATGCTTGGCCGATAGTTAGGTACAGCTGGCGTTGTCCTGCGCGCGCGTCTACTGACGACTCGAACTCGCCGATTCCTCGTGCACGGCCAATGGTGAAACGCGAATCTCCCTTTTCCCGCAGTTCACTCTCGCACGTCGTTCCTCTTGACACTTTACGCACCATTCGTCTCCTCTTATTCTTCGAAACTGATGTGCTCCGCTAAAACACACTCATTGGCATAATCTGTGGCATCGTTCCGCGGATGTTGTTGTTGCGTGGCAGTGTCTGACTAGTGTGCTCGGCATGTCACCTCGGATGTGCGGCTTACCAAAGGAAAAATGATGTTAAAGGCATCTGCAGAGCACAGGTGTAGAAGCATTTCGGTTCTATTCGAACCACGCCTTTGTGTAAGTGGATTTATCCTCATCAGTGCAACTCTCGGTGTCGTGAGGACTGACACCGGCAAATTCATTTGCGAAAACGTTTGTCCCGCGCCAACCCAGAACCTTCTATGCGTCTTTTGTTCAATTTGTTGCCTGAAAGGTATACACTCCTCACAAATATTTCACATATTATGGATCCAGAGTGAAGCAACTGTATCAGTGAGTAAAACAATATATCTTCAGGTATAGTCCGCACGTGCCGATACCCGAGACACGAAGTACAGAGGCGAAAATGTCAATTTCGTGCTTCGATGCGGAACGGTGCATCACGAGTAGCCCTCGAGGTGTAGTGCACACAACTTTCGAGGCGGCTCTGCTCTCAGCTCTTTACACTTTCTTCACCCTATTTCCCCTCCCCACCCTCCTTCATTCCACTCTCTCGTGTTCTTTGTCGGCTAGAGCACAGTTTCGTCTCTCGTTTCTCGGTTAGACGTGGCTGGCGGCCGTGTGTATGGAGAATGCACATTCCGGACAGTGCGCACACATATACGCCTTGGCGGCTGCCTGATGCGCGCCTATACCGCGGCCGCCGCCAGAGACAAAGATATTCTTTCTTGGTTCATCAACGAAAGGAGCATCCACGGTGTGTAATCACACTCTTGCGAGTCTGGGATGCTCTTCTTGGAGCACCGAGCGTAAACGTGAGCGTATAATTAGACGGCGCTGCGGTGCCCGCCGTGAAGTCTGAAGCGCAGATCGAAAGTGACAAGGAACACTTTTCTGCGCTTGGGCATGCCGAATGGTCGAGTCTCGGAATTCGCTCCCGTTATAAGCGGCCAGGTTGGCACGTAACGCTGCCACTCGGTGAAAAGCTTTGCAGTCTCCGCTGTAGCCTTGTGGCGCGCTTGATTTAGTACGTAATTCGACTCGATTCATAGCAGAGTCTCGCAAGAGCCAGACTCGTACTAAAGAACAACAACAACAAGTAACGGTGTTGGCATTTCAGCGTGGAGCTGCTTTCCGTGTTGCATGGGTGAGAAAACTAGGCCGCCGATGTTAACATTGCAGCTTTTCAAAAGAGAGAGGAGTAGCTAATGCTTTGAAGTAACGGCGGAGACGTGGGCAAGAGGTTGGCTCCTCTAGCTGGCTACTTTGCGCGAGGCGAAAGCATTGCAACGTGGGCAAATGCTTCGAATTTCACATCCGACATCGCCACGAGTTTATCTTTTATGACCACGGGCGTGGTACAACGGGTCTGATGGTGTGAAGTTTGTACGATTGGAGCATTCCAAAATGAATATTGCTCGTGGACCATTGCACCTATGCTGCTTGTCCTTCTGTACTCCGTATAATGAACGAGAAGAAAGGGGGTTAACCAAGTAGCCCGATTTTATTAATAATAGCATAAGAAGCCAACAAACAAACACACCAAGGACAACACAGGGAAAATTACTCGTACTTACTAACTGAAATAGCGAAATTATAAATCAACGGAATTGAGAGTGGATGAAAAAACAACTTGCCGCAGGTAGGGAACGATCCCACAACCTTCGCATTACGCGTGCGATCCTCTACCAATTGAGCCACAGCGGCGCCGTTTCCCTATCCAATATCCGGGGTATTTATGTGTTACTGCTATAACTAACCCTGGGAGTGAGAGCCAGCGCCACCAATCACAAACCTTGGCGGCGGATGTGGAACATCATTTCTGCCGCAAGCGTCACGAGTACGTGCTCTTTTTTTGGTGAAGCCAAGTGGTCAACAAGCCCACACGTGCTACCTGAAGCCATCATTGTTGCCGAATTCGAGACCCTGGTTATGTAATGAATGAGAAGAATGGGGTTTAACCGAGGGGCCCGATTTTTGTTAATAATATCATAAGAAGGCAACAAATAAAGACACCAAGGACAACACAGGGGAAATTACTTGTACTTACTAATTGAAATAGAGAAATTATAAATTAATTAAATGGAAAGTGGATGAAAAAAACAACTTGCTTCAGGTGGGTTACAATCCCACGTCTCGCATTACGGGTGCGACGCTCTACCCCTGCATTGTCCTTTGTGTGTTTGTTCGCTTCTTATGATATGTAGCCTGCGTAGGGTTTCATACACGTTGTATTATCATCCGAGCGAAGACAGATAAACAAATAATAATAAAGAAAGGCTGTGATCTCCTTCATTTAATGCGAAGTCGTCAGAGGTGAAGAGTCACCGCTAATGCAAGTGTGAGATATTTAAATCACCCCATATTACCGTTTTTTCCCTGCTATTGTTATCGTCTTGTGATACGATAGCAAATAGGTCATGGGCTATCATGATACGGTCGGAAGTATAGTGGTTGTTGTGAAGTGGGAGACGACCAGGAACAACATAGTGCGTTACGATTTGATACAGTGCGTTGGTGATTATGATACAAGGGTGAAAGGCGTAATTTTTTTAGAGCGCAGCTCTTTGGCGTCCGTTCCTGGGTTTCGCGTCGTCGTCGGCCTCGTAACCAGCTCCGCCCCCCTTTCATCCCCCCAGCGCTAGCAGCGACCGACTGATACCGCTGGATGCCGCTGACGCCGCTAGAGAGTCAAGATAACGTGACTGCATAGAACACCGTCGCCGCCATGCAGAAAGAGGAGGAAAGGGTCCCCCCCCTGTATCGGCGTCAGCGGCATCAGTCAGTCGCTGCTATCTCTTCCCTCCTCCCTTTATCGTGTTGTCCGCTTGCTGCGCGCGCTTCTGCCCCCATCGTTTGCCGCTGGGTGTACACGCCGCCCCCCTCCCCCCTCTTCCTGCGAGTCTCCGGTTGTCAAAGCGCCGGCTCGAACTTAATTCCTTTCTTCGCTCCTCCTCCAATGCAGCCCCTGTGCGGTGGCAATCAGAGAGCCAGATCGGTGGCGGCGGATCTGTATATGTGCACCGCCCGAGCCGAAATTGCCGCTGCCGTTCGCCCTGTGCGGTGGCAATCAGAGAGCCAGATCGGTGGCGGCGGATCTGTATATGTGCACCGCCCGAGCCGAAATTGCCGCTGCCGTTCGCCACTGCGAAATTATCTGCCAGTTCTTTCTGAGCCATGAGCGAGACGACCGATGGAAGTCCTCCGTCTGCTGCTGCTGCTGCTGCTAAACGAGCTGCCAGAGCAGAGGCCCAGCGCCGTCGCCGTCAGAATCCAGAGGTGCGTGCCGCCGAAGCAGAAGCTTACCGTCGCCGCCGTCGAGATGATCCAGGAGTACGGGAAATATAAAAAAAAAATTCTGTGATAGCGCATACATGTGTTGCTCGATTTCTTTGCCTCAATCTATCGAAAAGGTGAAACAGCTTATTTGCTGCGCTCAAATTTCGCATTAGGAAGTAACGTAATCGTCGGTAATTTTTTTTTACTGCTCCAGCATCATACATCCACCGGAAAGATACCGTAGAGCCCCGATAACGCTCCCAGGGTTTTTGTGCCAACGAAAAAAAAGGGGGGATAAAAGCAGTCTGGTCTTTTATTTATCTTTTGCGTGTCTGCGTGACCCTCACATTCGTCTATACGTTTCTTTAGGCCCAGCTCGATAAAGATGTGCTGTGAGAAGGCTTTGTCGTTCTTCTTTACTGAATAATATCTTCGTAATCTTGTTTCTAAGAACATTTCTCGCCAAATCTTAGAGCAATTTTTTTAACACATGCATGGAGCGTTCTCAATAAAACATAGAACCCATTGTTCCTATAGGGCTATGCCGATACGAAATCAAGACATAGTGAAGACAAGCAAAGGGCGGCTAAAGTTAGCCCGTCTTTCCCTAATCTACGACTGATTACGGAAAGAGGGTAAAGTTTTACTGTAAACTCATCCTTATTAGGAAACGAAAAGTGCATTAAGAGTACAACTGGAAATTCAACTGGTCCCCGTGGAGAGCTGTATACGCATATACGCCATGCATAGAAAAGTGTAGCCTGCTTCTACAGTTAATTTCTTATTAAATGAAAAAGAAATGAATTTCCTGTATGCTTTCGCTGCGTTCGTTGTCAGTTGGATTCATGGGGCTTTTACTCAAAATGAAGCTGTTCAGTGTCTCTGATTCGTGTTGCTGAGAGAACCATTCCTGTGAGAGAGAAATTGGAATGCGACACCTCGTGATCTTGGAAGCCGTAGGGAGTGCTCTCAATTTCGCATATAAAAATTTTATGAGCATGTCGTGATAAAGGGATCTAGCAGCAGTGTGCGCGATGTGATGTTTCGGCACTGAGTGAAATGTGCAGCATAAGGGCCGGTACCACACCAGCTGTTCTCGTGTCCAGGAGACATCGTGACCTCTGACGCCGTAAAAGCTGTTATTTATGAGTCTAAGCGATCAGCGATCGGAACCCGGATTTCGAGCCGCTGGGTCAGGTCCTCTTGGAAAGTGCCGAGCTCAACTCGAAACCGTAGCCTAATTTGCCCCGACATGCAGAGTCGACGAGAGAAGAACTTGCGGTGGGCAGGCAATTCTGTGGCACGACATAGCCACAGAGAAAGCGCAAACTTCCGAGGCTAGCGTCACAACTGAAACAGTCAATGCCGTAGTAAGTGCGCTCCTTTTTAACGACGCGTTTTAGAGCGCTTCGCAAATTCCACTACTGAGGAATCTTTTTTATGGCCGCATCATGTTCGATACCGTGACGTCTTTGGGAGTAGTAGCCTGTCCAGATTATTCACCGATTTTTCTTTCGTGTATTTTTCTTTACGCGTACGCTTCGTGTGCGGTTCGCACTAAATGCACACTTTCCAAAAACAGCGTGCTGAAATGAGGCCACACTGTAAATAAGCACAATTGGTCACTAAACTCTAAAGCTTCCAGCTTTTTCCGCCGGAACCGGCCAGCATGTGCGCGTGGGCGACGTTCTTGCAAATCTTCAATTCGGGCACAGTTGAAATTTCATCTTACTAGCGACAGTAAGACTAATCAGTAAAGATCATCAGGCTGTTGGCCGAACTTCCAACTGAAGGACACTGGCATACTCTGGTGGCGCACTCCTGTCGTTAATTATTGGCGACACAATGTACCTATAGTGAATACGTACTGTCTTGCTTGGTCTAAAAAATATGCACACGTGCCCTATTCTCACCATTCTACAAACACACGGCATACAAATTCTGGCTCAGTTTTAGGGGGACTTGTACATGGCTTTGCTATATAAAAAATTATTTGGGGATTATTCAGTGGCATTTACAAACGCCGATTTGCGCCGCAGTGTAATGGTCGAGAGACCGACGTGCGATAATTGTGGATGCGACGACACCACCTAGTGCATGTCATACCTCCTGTTATACAATGGCCGGCTCCTCTCTCACTAGGCCCCATCAAACCTGTTCGGCTCCGAAGCGTTTTCAGAAACGAAGATCGAATCGATAACAGTGACAACATACGTCGCCGGTGCAAAATTGATTCGCGTGCTACTAGTGTCGTTGATATGCCCATACCAGCCTGAATGACTGTGGGCAATTATGACCATTTATATGCAAATATCCTTTCTTTTGCGCACACGTAACACTCGCCCGTTTTATTCCTATAACATTCCTCCTCACCATTTGGATAGCGTCCCAAACCGAAACATTCTAGTTGACATCCTGACTGACCTTCGTTTCTTTTCTTTCACTTTCTAAAGCAAACAGACGCATACCCATACTTATTTGTGCATCTCTTTCAATGAGGTAAATTTCTATTCTAGCATTGATTTTAAAAGTGTGCTGATTCGAAACCGCAACACGAATAACTGACACAAACACAAGGGTAGATGACTCTGTACCGAAGACACAGGTTCAGGAGACATTCGCATACTTTTGTTTCAGGGGCGTCGCTATTGTTCCTGTTGTGCTTTCAAGTCGGCTCACTCTCAAAATTAACACGAACCAAGCAGCCCAATTTATTGCTCTGCTATAATTCCTTCGAAGACCAAGGTTCAGATTATTAGTTCACACGCACACTGAAAGAACACAGCTTTCCTAATGTGTTACCTGCTTCCTTGTAGTGGGACTTAGGCCTCTTTCGGCTAGGAAATACTGAAGCCCAATTCGGAAAACATTTCTTTCTTAAGGGAATTTCCCCTGTGTTTGGCTGGCTTCGCTAATAATGCGTCAAGCACTGGGATTGGCTGAATATTTTTTTTAGAGCGCAGCTCTTTGGCGTCCGTTCCTGGGTTTCGCGTCGTCGTCGGCGTTGTCGTCGGCCTCGTAACCAGCTCCGCCCCCCTTTCATCCCCCCAGCGCTAGCAGCGACCGACTGATACCGCTGGATGCCGCTGACGCCGCTAGAGAGTCAAGATAACGTGACTGCATAGAACACCGTCGCCGCCATGCAGGAAGAGGAGGAAAGGGTCCCCCCCCCCTGTTCTTGTGTGGCGGATAGGGTGCTCTTCAGTTGCCGACGCGCCGGTTATTTCACGTAGGCCCCGGCACGTCGACGAATACGTGACCACCTTCCCACGGCTAGACCTGGTTCTTAGCGCTGCGGAAGCGAGGGTATCATATTGTTTGTGTCGGCATCGGCGGCGTTGTCCCTGAAACCAACTCCGCAGCTGGGGTTGACTCACTATCGGCGTCAGCGGCATCAGTCAGTCGCTGCTATCTCTTCCCTCCTCCCTTTATCGTGTTGTTCGCTTGCTGCGCGCGCTTCTGCCCCCATCGTTTGCCGCTGGGTGTACACGCCGCCCCCCTCCCCCCTCTTCCTGCGAGTCTCCGGTTGTCAAAGCGCCGGCTCGAACTTAATTCCTTTCTTCGCTCCTCCTCCAATGCAACCCCTGTGCGGTGGCAATCAGAGAGCCAGATCGGTGGCGGCGGATCTGTATATGTGCACCGCCCGAGCCGAAATTGCCGCTGCCGTTCGCCCTGTGCGGTGGCAATCAGAGAGCCAGATCGGTGGCGGCGGATCTGTATATGTGCACCGCCCGAGCCGAAATTGCCGCTGCCGTTCGCCACTGCGAAATTATCTGCCAGTTCTTTCTGAGCCATGAGCGAGACGACCGATGGAAGTCCTCCGTCTGCTGCTGCTGCTGCTGCTAAACGAGCTGCCAGAGCAGAGGCCCAGCGCCGTCGCCGTCAGAATCCAGAGGTGCGTGCCGCCGAAGCAGAAGCTTACCGTCGCCGCCGTCGAGATGATCCAGGAGTACGGGAAATATAAAAAAAAAATTCTCTGATAGCGCATACATGTGTTGCTCGATTTCTTTGCCTCAATCTATCGAAAAGGTGAAACAGCTTATTTGCTGCGCTCAAATTTCGCATTAGGAAGTAACGTAATCGTCGGTAATTTTTTTTTTGTCTTATGAACAGTTCTAGCGTAAGAATTTTTGCGAATATGTATTCTCGTTTTTGCAAGAACGAATTTTGGTCCTATACACAAAAGGTTTTAGTAAGCTTATACTGTACATTGGCCTAAGTGAGTACCAAGTTTTGTTTGGTTTGTCCTTATAATCTCTAAGGAGATATGCGTAGAACGCAAAAAATTCTAACTGGAGTGAAATGCGCAGCGAATACGCAAGCTACTATTACTCTATATCATTCGAAGGGAGCCTGCTTTCAGAGATTTGCCACAGTGGAAATTATACAGTAGATGCACTAAAATGTACAAGCTCAGCTGAAACTAACAAAAGTAGGCTCTATTGCAAGAACCGTTCCACAGAACCTTCTTTGAAGCCTTCTTTCCATGTACGTGGTTTCAACTTGTGACGTTTTTTTGAGCATTTGAGCCAGATACGGCCGGCGCTATTTGATCCAGCATTCGGGTAGTTTTTCGAAAATAACTTTCTGTCGCGGAGTCAAATTTCCCGCTACATTTACGAGAGCCATTTGTTAGTCGCCAGTTGTATTCGCTAATACAAGGCCTGTCTGCAAAGTATCCGACCATGATTTCGAAAAAAATAGAAGGGTCACCTGGTGGTATCGTCATCCTAATCCCCCTTCAAATTGGTTCCCGTCTGCTTCTACACACCAAGTTCTACGCTCTTTCAACTTTTTCAAACACTTATGGAACACCTTCTCGACAAATGCGAGATATGCATCCGTTTCAGATGCTCGTCGCCTTTAGATTTTCGCGTATTTTTCCCGTAGGACTGCACCGACGCGAAGTGTCTCTTCTGTGTCGGTTGTGGCCAGGTATTGCCTTCGCGAAAGCTTATTCAGCAGTAATTGGAATGGCTGACAGTCCAGCATGTGGAATCTGCGGCTGCGAGCAGAACATTTATCGCCTACTGTGACACTGTCCTTAGTTTGAAGCACAAATTCAATCTGTGTTCAACACATTCAGGAAAATTGACGATCGTGTTCTGAGTGAGAAAACAATACTAGAACACCGTCCTCGCCGATCATCGACTCGGAAAGCAGTGAAGACGCTTTTGTGCTTTCTGAGAACGTCTGGCTTGTGCCAGCGCCTTTGACTCTATGGTGTTGTCCGTGCACGTCTCTCTAACCCTCCCCCTTTCGACATCTTTCTATTTCGCTTCTCCCAGCGCAGTGTAGCCAAACGTATTTTGAACTGGTTAACATCCCTGCCTTCCTTTAATATATATATCGTGTATTATCGTGTATAGCGGCTTGCGTGTGGAGACTGGCGAGAGTGACGAATCTTTAGCTCCAGCGACATCGACACGACCGCCCTGACAAAAGAAGGCGAGGTCAGGCGAGGTCAGGCGAGGCTGCTATTGGCTCGGGGACCCTTTTTGGCGCTGGGAACCAAAAAAAAAAATACCAGCTGAGATTGAGTTGAGATGAGCACAACCGTGGGAGCGGTTCTCCAGCAGCGCATAGATAATTCATGGCCACATCAGGCCTTTTTCTCCAAGAAACTCACACCAACCCATGCTAGCTATGGCAATTTCGGTCGAGAGTTGCTTGGAATTTACCTCGCTATCCGTAAGTTTCGCCATATCGTCGAGGGTCGACCCTTTACCACCTTCACGGATCGCAAGCCCTTGACACATGCGCCTTGCAGAGAGTGGTCGACACCTACACCTCGAGAAATTCGCCATCTCTTGTTTATGTCGGAATTCTCCACCGACATCCGACACGTCAGCCGCGACCAGAATGTATCTGCTGACACCCTGAGTCGTGTGAACGCCGTGACACTACTTGCACGTCCTGCGTCACTCGATGTGCAGACACTCGCCGCACACCAGGTTAATGGTCCTGAGCTCCTTCCAATGCGCTAGTCCGAAACAGCACGGCCGTTGGGCGATATCTTGACGCGTGCGATGGTATCGCACTCGTCTGCAACACTTCTACAGGCACGCCGACACCATTTGTCCCCAGCACGTCACGCAAGCCGCTTTTCGAAACACTGCACCAGCTCGCCCGCCCCGGCGTTCGTGTCACACCACGTTTTATCTCATTGCGCTACGTATGGCCCCGGATGAACGGCGGTGTACACAACTGAGTTCGTGCATAAGCACCCTGCCGACGTGCAAAAGTTCACAGGTATCCCGTTTCCCCAGCGCGCCAGTTTCTTCAATCTGATCATCGTTTTGACGTTGTTCACATTGACATTGTTGGACCGCTACCACTGTGTCTGGGATTTCGCTACCTGCTCACCTCTATCGACAGGTTTATACCGTTGGCCAGGAGCAATTCCATTTTAAGACAGCTCTGCTGCAACGGTCACGGCAGCTTTTGTCACAAGATGGGTTGCCCGTTTCGGATGCCCTACCAAAATTGTTACTGACAGAGGGCAGCAATCCGAGTCGGCTCTTTCCAGAGCTCCTGCTTTTGCTTGGTGCGAATCGTCTGCGCACGGCGGCTTACCATCCCCAAACCAACAGCTTCGTGGAACGCTTTCAACGATAGCTGATGTCAGCGCTGATTGCTCGTGACACGCCGTCGCCATGGGTTCAACGTCTACCCCTCTTGCTTCTGGTATCCGGTGCTCCTTGAAGTCGGACATCAAGTGCTCGAACTCTGAGCTCGCCTATGGTATTCCGCTACGTCTGCCCAACAACTTCTTCTCACCACAACCACCTGTGGCTGCTCTGGCTACTCATGAATACGTTCAACTTCTTCGTGACCTATTCCGGGATCTAAAACCTTATCCGACAGGTGGAATTCCAGCACGCACACCTTCCATTTCAACTGACGTTACCAATGCAACCCACGTCTTCGTGCGCTCTGGACCTGTTCAGCCTGCTCTCCACCCACAGTACCTCGGCCCCCTTCCCGTGCTGGTGAGACGCAAGTCCACTTACATCGTGGACATTCATGGCAGAACTGACACCATCAGGCAGCTTACTGCGAGATGACTTCCACAGTCGCATCCCTCAAATCATCCCCGAACGTCTCCTCTCCGGTGAGTGATTACGCTACTTCAGACCGTCGAGTTTCATGGAGCTGCTGATATCGTTCGCAGACAGAGGAGGAGCTATGTAGCGCCAGCAGCATCGACGCGATCGCCCTTAGTAAATAGGACGAGGTCAGGCGATGCCACGGAGGGCGCAGGGGGCTTGGCTGGTGCTCGAGACCGAAGGAACGAAAATATATATAAGTCGAGATTAAGCTTCGCTCGTTGTCTCATTGAGCAATATCGCGTTGTCTCTCTCTCTCTCTCTCTCTCTCATGTCCTCTTGAAATCACTGAAATGCCGTGCCGTGCCAAGAAACAGGCGATGATTTGAGCCGCGAGCACAGGGGCGATATTGGGCAGTGCAGTGGCCAGACCTTGAAATTCCTGTCAAAACGCCTGGTTAAATTATACCGGTACCTGCTGCGTACTGAAATCGTCTTTAAAAAGGCGTTGATAGGATTTGTGTTGCTATCGCCAGCTGACAAACTTCTCTGTCAGTAAGCCGACGGTCTATCGTCATCGTGGTTCGCACTTTATGACGAATATCATCATTATTACTTATTGAAGTTCTACCATGTAGCTCGGTTCACGTCCAGGGGCCTTTCTCGAAGCAGTGGTACGCCATTTTCATCCGCTTCATAACCATCCCAACTGCTTCGGCTTGGCTATCACTCAGCTTTGCACATGCATCTACGCAGTATGTTCGTTAAATTTGCGCCGTAAATAATGCTCGTTCAAAATCGCGCCAAGGTGACACCACACCTCGAAACAACAGCTTCTACGGTACCGCACATGCCAATAAAAGACAGGCCAGCTGCAAGCTAAAGACACCACGTATGCTCTGCCCTCATTGCACAGTGGGGGAAGCCTGTACCTTGCAGTTCTCTCTCTAGTAAAATAAGCAGTAAAATAATAGAAAAGTGGGCGCATTGCGACGAATACATTTCAGTTACATTTTAGAGAGGCCTTTTAGAATGTTCACTGTCACGATAATTTAGGTCCTTGCTGTTGAGAAGCGCTTCAACGCATGAATTCATTTGTGATTACGTGCATACAGTTGCTGCAAGTCTGCTATTGAGGCTACTAAATAACTTCTCGTAAGACGTGTTTTATTTGGCAGTGTCTCAATCTACGCCGACGACATCTGCATCTTGTTATCAGAGGTGACTCGCCTGCAGGTTCGTGCAAGGCTACAGAATGCAGCAACACAGTTATCTGGCTATCTTTGCACACAAGGTCTAACCATCTCGCCAGAAAAATGTGCGTTAGTCGCTTTTACGCAAGAAGCCACGTCTGGTTATTCAGTATGCATCAATGGCCAGCCTAGCTTCTTTAAGAGAAAGCGTCGGTTTCTTTGGGTGTCATTGTAGGCCGGGACCTTTCCTGGAGCCCTCAAATTGGCCACTTGAAGAAGCTCAGATCTATTGTTCTCGTTTTCAAATACATCACCGGCGAAAAAAATGAAGACCATCAGTGGGCTCCATGTTACACTTGTATCCAATAATTTTTATCGTATTCCTACACTATAGCTCTCCGGTGCTTGCCGAAACATGCAATTCAAATCTTCGAGCACTTCAGAGTGTCGAAGCACTAAGCATTTGCTTCGGCCTTCCGCGGAGTGCTTCAACAGCAGGAATAGTTGTAATGGCGCAAGACCATCCGATCACGACTTACATTTCCACCGACCTACTTAGGGCTTATGTTCGCCACGTATATTCGCCACGTGCGATCAGACTATCTTACCTGCTTGCCAGAACGACGAACACAGGCTTCATTCTCGAAGGTGGTCAGCATTCACCGAGCCTGCTTAGCATCCGGCACAAGAAAACACAACTGGCACTCGTCTCGTGGGCCCAAGACGTCGCCCCCACCTGGGAGCCACACAGAGCTTACCCGGCCTAACATCCAACCCTGCAGTGGCAAACAAAGTTGTTTCTCTCTCTCTCAACCTTGTAGTGTTTAAAGCAACCTCAAGTGCGCCTTTCCATTCCAGGAATAAGAAACAAGAGTGACCTGTCTACCTTGGCCTTGAAGCAAGCAGCTCTGGAAGTAGAAAGCACACTTTCTACTTTGACCGAGTCCAGATGAATGCGGATGGTTCTTCCACTCAGATCAGCTACCGGTGCCGTGGTTATACCATCACGATCGATAAGCATCAGATACAAAATTTTCCACGTCACAACATGGACCGGTTCGGAGCTCTTTGCCCTTCGCGGTGCCGTTTATTATATTAACAACCAGCCAGCTAATCGGCGGGAAATATTATGCGACTCAAAGGGGGCCGTAGAGTGTCTTTTATCAGCTCTTCGTTCTGGGTCCTGTGTACAACTCGTGTCTGAGATACGAGAAATGCACTATCATATGATCGCGAAAGGACACGACGTCGTGTTTCAGTTGCTGCCAGGTGATCGCGGTATCTCCGGTAACGACCTCGCTGACGAAGCTGCTAGGAAAGCACACGAAGGAGCAAGCTTTGTTTTTGTGTTTTTATTGAGGACTGACGCAGCCCAGTACTTAAGCAAGCTAGCGCACTGTAAGAAATAATTTTCACATATCGCCGACAGAAGACATCGCAACTGAAGTCGACGAAGGGACTACTTCGGTTTTTGAAAGAGACGGGCTTGGGCAAGCGGCTGTGGCAGTGATGTCACGTACGGCGCAAGAATGACGGACTAACTGACGATGTGTGTGCTGTGTTATGTGCTCTCTCTCTCTCTCCTCCCCATCTTTCATCCCCCAACCTGCTCCCACGTGTAGGGTAGCAAACCGGTTAAGCTAAACTAGTTAGCCTCCCTGCCTTTTCTTCTTCACTTTTTCCTTCCTTCCTTCCTTCCTTCCTTGAGAACTGGCACACACCTGGGGGAATTCACCCAGCATCGATTGCATTTTCTCGACACTCCTATGCAACTGCGGCTGTTATCTGGGCTTCCGTGAAGTGAGGAAACAATGCTGTGCCGATTACGTTTGGGTGTGGCATTCACCAATCCACATATGTGCTTGACTGGAATGCTTGATAGCGCCGAGTACTATGTCTGCTGTATCTACTATCGAACACCTACTGTGCAACTGTCCATCTTGTAAATGAAAGACATCACCTCTGCACAGCTTCAACTAAATCAGTTAGAGAGCAAACCGTTTGTTTTGAACGTGATCTTGGGACCATGGCCTCGCGTATCGCAGCTACAAGAGGTCGCAAAAGTGATGTTGCCATTTTCGAAAGCTACTGGATTGCCTTCACACTCTTGCCTTCTCTTCAAGTGTCTCGTTGTTAAGAGGAACCGTTAGCTCGGGCCCAACTCCAACGTGGCCTATTCAAATACATCTAAAGCACAAAAACGTTTTTCTGAGATAACCCATGGGCCGATCTTAATGAAATTTATTGCATTTCAGAGTGAAAGTTAAATTCTAGTGACTGTTGGAAGCATAATTTCGTGTATTGTCGTGTATATTGTTAAAAATATTTTCAAAAATTCAAAAGCTTGAAATAAAATAGAAGCACGAAGTTTACAAGTTCATAGCTCTGCATGAAGAACAGATATCGCGGTTCTGTAAACGGCCCCCATTAGGTCATTGAAAGCGGACAAATTCGGTATGTGATTTTATATCTTACGTTAATTTGTAACATCGTGTACAAGGGTTCTGCAAATGCTGTATTTCCATATTACAGAATTTTTTTAGATTCATCTGTAACATATCAGTTTTGTCCGCTGTATAGGTACTATTAGATGCAATTCACATTATTGCATTATCATTTTTCGTTGCTGTGTTACAGAGTTGTAGGCTTGATAGTGTAGTTTTTTGAACATTTTCGCTTCTTCCCAACTTGTAATAAAAAGTTGACAACCTAAATCAAAAATTCGAAACCAGCAGTCGCTAGATTTTAAGTTTTTCTTTTAAATTCAACAAACCTCGTCAAATTTGGTGCAGTGGTTGCCGAGAAAAGCGGATTCTCCTTTTACGTGTATTTAGATGGGAGCGCCCGAGCTAAAGCTTCCTCTTATGCTGCAAGCAGCTTTAGCTGAAAGCATACTTTGTATGCGTACGTGGGTTTCAATAACGTGCCTCGTAGTTCATAGAGGACCCAATGAATAATGAGCCTGACACGAAGTGCACCATCGGGAGCACGGATGTAGACGTTCCACAAGAAGTGATCCACGAAGCACGAACTGGAGGTTCGGCGCACTGCCATCCTCTTCTCCTTTTCGTTTGCGATTTCCTTGTACATTTCTGTTCCAGAGTGCAGTCAGTCCCTTCAAGAGGCTCCTTGTCTTTTAGCTGCTGGGGCTGGCAGAACGCGAGTGAGCGCGCAGGGACCAGAGGCGACGCAGAAGATCCCGGTCCAAGCAGCACGTCTAGTCATCCATCACGATCTCCCCCACGTCCTCCTGAAGTCAAACAGCGCAGGAGGAGCCAGGAATCGTGGAACGCTGTGCTTCTTTCTTCTTTCTTTTTTTTTTATGCTCTTCGTTTCCTGAACGACGCGAGGTGATGCAAGTGTCACTTACATCGTGCTTTTATTAAAACTCCAAATACCTTCCACTGGGCTACGAAAAATGGTCGACGTTGTGAAATGTGATCCTGCGTTCTCGTACACCACATCATAAGCCCTGGACATGCTTCTAATATACAGTATACGCTTGACTCTGTGAGGGTTTTTGAGGCGGAATGGGAATTTCTTACATTTGCGACGGCATTGGTGTGCTCTATGCGCGTAGGCATACGCGTAGGTCGACGTTGGGAACGTACAACTGTGCAAAAGAACTTTCATTTGCTTAATATTCTATTTAACTCATAAAAACACGTCTACAGAATCGCTGTATATTGTGCACCATTCTCAGGTGTTCAGAATAAATGTAAATGTCTTTAAGCTTTTCATACAGAAGCGGCATATAAAATGTGAGCGCATCTTTAGCTTTCTATAGAATCCCAATATAAAATCTAAATTCTAAAGCATTTACTAGACAAGTACGCAATTAACATTTAACCGGCAACTAACCGAACCTTGTAACAAAGCTGTGCAATAGGCATCTATTGAATGAACATTTGCTGAACTTCATTGAAAAACCCGCAGCACTTGCAAATATCACAAAAGAGCAATGTCCATTCCCAGTGAACAATATTAAGCCGCATACAAGATTGTTTGTGGGACATGCTCTGCTAATACAGGTGTACCACCTTTTTCTGAAATCAGTCAGTGTTCTTTCCCTTAAGCCCTTGCTCATTGAAGCTATCTATACATAACAAAGTCAATGCAAGCAAATGTGTCGCTTAAGCAGGTACGTGCAATCGTGTCCGCATTTGTCTTTGAGCTGGCGTAAGACGCCCTCCTTCGATGAACGTTGAAGTTCCTTTTACCTCGTCCATCCGCCGTGCGCTCTCTCCTTCTTTCGTTTTCGCTTGCCGGTGAAAGACTCGTTCATCCCCGCCCTTCTGACGCTGCTACCTCCACGCGCGTTCTCCTTGCCTGCTTTCACCAGGTGCCAACTCCGCCTTTCCCAGAAGAGGTGTCTCGCGAGCTTGCGCAGCCAAAGGAATGTGACGACAAGCGTCCGTAAAGATCGCTCAACGTCGCGTTGTTTGTTCGCGTGACACTCTGCGGAGCTTTTTAGCGCAGGTGCTAAATAGGGCGTCAAGCGATCGACTAAAAGTGATACATAGACAGAGGTCGTCGCAGCTCGCTTATGTGCGTGTACGATTCCATCACGGCTTAAATTGCTTCGCTTTCTTTAGGTTCCGTGTAATGTAGCATAAATGCAGCCTCCTGCCTTACGCACACTCCAATGTCGTTGGAGCAGTGCGAGACTCCGGCTGCAAAAATAATGTTGTACAGGAAGAACACAAACATCCGGGAATTCATGCATGTGTCTCCTCTTTCTGTCGTTCCGACGCTGCCGTAAAGATGTTTAACAGTCCCTAACATGTCTTAATTTTGTGTTCACAACCGGTTCAGACTTTGACGTCGTGAGTGCCATCTTGGATCCCTATTCAAGTGTTCCATAGCATCTCTCAAGAAGAACCGAATATACGCGCATGAGACAAAGTCGCGGCATTTCACAGGGTTAAGGGCTGTACCGGCGTATCTCATTATTACTATATGCGGGTGCGAGTCATCCCATAGCACTGAAGTCAGCACACTCTGACATATAGCTAACTGATGTCGTCATTCAACTAATCCGTCGTCTTTTTTTGTGTGTTTGTGGGAAGGTGTTTAAGGTTACCGTTGCTCTCCGGTGTTGTGGCCAGTCACCGTTACTATCAGCATGGCTTCAAGCTTGCGAAGCGCCCGATATCTGCGTTGCGGTGTCTCCGGCAACCTCACGTGCACCCCTCAGTTCGTGTGACTGCCAAGAGGCTGTCATGTCGCCATGAGTCTTGAAGTGGCTGTGTCTTTTTCTCGTAAATTAGCCATTTTTTTTACCGCGTCCATATATCTACATGGACAGTTCTAGCAGTTCCAACAGTTCTGCCTGATCTTCATTGACCGATCGAGCCGTGGTTTCTCCGGCGACCTTACGTACACCTCTCAGTTCGTGTGACTGCCAAGAGGCTGTCATGTCACCATGCGTCTTGAAGCGGCTGTCTCTTTTTCTCATAAATTAGTCCATTTTTTTACCGCGTCCATATATCTACATGGACGGTTCTAGCAGTTCCAACTGTTCTGCCTGATCTTGATTGACTGATCCGTCAATCCAGCCGTGGTTTTATACGGCTATAGCTTTAGCATGTTACGACATCGACAGCAGCAGAACCTGCAGCTTTCTAGGGTGCCATACATACTTTGATTTAGCAACCGCCTAATCGATGGACAATATTTTATGATTCCAAGTCCGCCCTACAAACACTTCAGTTTGTCTGGCATCATGGTTCTCGTGAACAGAGGGTATATGAAATTAGACATACTCACCACCCACCTTTCGAGAACAGCTACGACATTATATTTCAGTGGCTGCCGAGCCACTGCTGAATTGCCGGCAGCGACAGGCCAAATGAAACAGTATATGCTCGACTTACCAAGATCAGCGTCTACGAATACCACAGTCAAGAACCGATGCAGCGCGGTATCTTTACTCACTTGCACGTAGCAGTACACTTCGACATTGCCGTTCGCCCAGTTTTGTAAGCTCGCGATTAAATTCCCTGAACTCTGACATGCGACTTCGCCTGTCACCTGGGCCATCCTAAAACAACTGTTAGTGTGCCGCCCGTGGTTGGTTGTCGCATTCACAAAAGCTTATGCATTCCTCATCGAAATAGAAAGGAACAGTACCGCATGCTACTGCTGCGCACGTGATGAGACTACAGAACACGTTTTGCGCTAACGTCTAAACTATGGCTGTGACGACACGTTCGGCCTTAGCCGCTTACACGACAGACCGTTCTAGGAAGCTAAAATCCTATGACTATATATGGCCACAGAAATTTATCATATGCACAACGCCAATGAAGCGCTAATGAGCTTTTTGAACACAACAGGACTAAACGAGCGCTTGTGAGTCATTTTGCTTCCCCGCGGCTGTAATGCTTTCGAAGCTATTGCGTGATAAGGTATAGTGCTCTCATTTGATAGCAATATCAATTAAATAAAAAATAACGGAAGCACTAGGAACAGACATCAGACTCTCTGGACAAAGCGTACGTTTGTTCACCAAAAGATTCCCACATTAATACAGCATAACTGTCGAATCGAGGTACCGATGCTCTCTCGAGGTAAGGAAACCGTTCGAGGGAGCATGAGTTTTTAGCAATACCGTATTTTTTTTTCTTAGGGAACAAGAAAGTCAACCACAGACACCGTGAAGTGCTCACAGAACTCATTATATTTCTTTCTTTGTACAGGCTTCGTAGACACAGTGACCCGGACACGAAATCTGGCGAATAAAATTATGCACAAAAGACAGGCATGCTCAGTGCGCGCTGACGCAGGTAGTCTTTCCTCATTTATTCATAGGTATATCTGTGCGCATACGACGCCGACAGCACCTCAAGTAGGTCTATAATCTACACAACTCATAAATAACCTCAACACACCGGTCCACAGGCTTCAAGCTCGAAGTGCGCACGCCGACTAATTGGCTTCGCAGGGCAGCCGAAGCTGTTTATGCACGACGGCGGCATGTGCAGCTACAAGCGGTTACTGGAATAAATTAACGCGGGAGCGGGAAGAAGGAATAAAACACGGGGCTCCATTTTGTCCAGATACCATCCGGTCTGGTTTCACGCACACGCACACATGCACACAGACACACACACGCGCGCACACATGGGCGATGGAAAGACACAACCACCTGTACATTGCGCCTCATTAAACATGAACATTCACAAAACCTGCCTCACTCGGATCTTACGTAAAACTAAAGGTATTCCTCAGGCTTGTGTCAAGAAACACGAGCCAAACACAATGCTTAAAGCACGTCTGCGTAAAAGCTTTAACGACAACATTGCGCCTGTCCAGTTTATCGTATAGCGCCATGATGTGCCCCAACTCCCATTGAAGAGGAAAACTTGGATGAACTTTTCTTTAAAATGGCACGGTACTCTCGGCTCCTAAATAAATGCATTTGATTTGTAGCGCTTACGTCGTCAGATGATGCTTTGACGCAACCGTTACGCACAGGAAGATCTCCGTCTCATAGACACGTCGCATGAGTGCGAACGACGCGCTAAGAGTCACGAAGAAATTAGAACATTAGTCACGGAGCAGGGCAGTCCGGTAAAGTATGCCTGCAGGCTTGAGAACCCTCCAATGTACAACGACCGAGAGCTTTCAAAAAAGGTTAGGTTAACCATGTTGATCGATATACCACGCCCGCAAAGTATAAGGGTTAACGCACACTCACCAGGTGGTACACATACACACACACGCACAACAAGAAAAAAAAATGCGGACACACAAAGTTTGCTCTCGGCGTCCTTCTGGGTCGCAGAATGTTCACTGACTGAAGCGCCCGGTCACGTGATGAATAACTGTCGGCGCACTCTTCACTCGCTTGCACATGTGCAGTTCGTTACGAACCGCACTCCTTTCGAACGTCTGCCGTATCTTCTTTACTGCGAGGCTGGGGCGTCGCTGAGGAAGGTATATGACGAACAGGGCCGCTTCAAAACCAGTACAGGTCCTTGCCGGTCTCTTGAACTTGACTATCGAGCCCTGCGTTTGGTTGCACAAGATGACACAAATGAAAAACAAAGAGATAATTAGTGGTGACAAAAGCTACGTCCGCTGTTACGCGTCGGACTTCGCTGAATAAGGTCTTTCAGAGAGCGCTTTCAATGTGTAAATGTCAAGTCACTGGGCTGATTAAAAAACGTGCACTTTTCCGCATTTTACTCCTTGAGGATTCGTAAGTGTTTGCTATATAGCAAAGAATTTCGGAGACAATTTTCTAGACATACATATCTTAATGATTTTTAAATCGAATGAAAGCCACAAGTGCTCCTTGTACAGAAAGATGGTTTTGTCATTGTGTCAATTTTTGCTACTTTAGTCGGGTACAGAAAATGCTGGTGTCTTCGTAGGTGCCTCTCTCACCCTTTCTCTCTGCGTGAGTCTCTCTCTCTTTTTTTCGCTCTTTCCCGTTTCTACAATATAAGCTACGCCGTGCTTTATGGTTCCACATGTTTTAGTTCTGAATAAATGTTCAGCTTTCTCTGCAAGGTTTATCAGGGTGGTTCACCGAGGCGTTCGTCTTGGAAATCTGCAGCGCGTCTCTTGTCGTAATGCGCGAGCTACCACGCACATAGCTATCAAGACCCAAGGTTGGTTGTACCAACCTTTTCTGTCTTTATTTTTTTTTTACCACCACGTTACTTAAACTGTACCAGCAGCAACAGGAAAGTTACACTTTACGCGCTGCGTCATCTTAATACGATCTATATACGGCAACCCTCGTAAAGCGCAAGATGTGGATGCCATTTGAAACTCAAAGGCGGAGCCCCCACGTCCACATGGAATAAGATCGTCAATAAGAAGTAAGTCAGAAGTAAGTCGACATGGCCATGCTGAGAAGATGCCACTGTTACTAGAGTAGTGAAACTGGCATTCCATAGCGGCACAGGGAGGGCAGCTGATCAAGATGCACTAGAAATGATAATTTGTTTTTCCTTGCTTGCATATATGTGCATTCAACTATAATCATGAGTTCGGTGATCTTAGTGGTGGGACCTCTAACCCGAAGAACCAGCCACTAAAATTCCCAGTTTTTTTGCCTCCGAAAGTAAGTTTGTTGCATCGTGCGGATTACAGAGAGAATTTCAGTGTGTCGCGCTTCGTCGCTCATTACACGTTTGAGTTGCGACAACTAAATCCTAAATATATTCGTAATACTTACGTCAATAATATCTTGTCAGTATTTTTACAGGGGCTAAGGAATTTCGTTCGCTGGGCTAATGAAATGTTTTATAGCGAACTGACATACATGTGGTGGGCTGGAGTAAAAAAAAAAACCTCTTTTCAGGCAAACAGCATTTCATGAGTAGAAGCAAAAAATAAGTATGTTATCAGATTAGTATTGTTTACTGTACGGATAATTACAAAGTTTCTCATGCAGCATTTCGCAGATGCTTGAGAGCTCGAATGATTTTAACTGGAACACGTGTACTCTTAGATTCTTAATTACAGTTTTCCAAAAACCCAGCAGCATTATTTGGAAGCTTTCAGAATCTTTCTTAGCAAGAAACCCGAAACCTTTCAAACAGTAGTTCCGCATTTGAAACTGTATGCTCCAGGATACGTCTCGAGTATTTACTTATGCAGACATTCCGGCGCCCTATGCGGGTGCCATGCACACTAGCCTGAGCAAGACATCAGTTCATAACTTTCCATGACACCTCATACTCCAACCTAATATTGGTCACTGAGTTTCTAGTTTACAAGGATATGCATGTACCATCAAACAAATTTTCGTGCAACTTTTAGGTTTGCCAGTGCGTGTCTTCCTTAATTCGGAATCCGTCCTATGCAATAGTCATCACAGATTTATGGGAGCATTTCATTCACGGTATTGCATCTTAAGCTTTCATTCGACGCTTCTCGACATGGGAATTTAGGGCATACGACAAGCAAAAATAGAGAAAGAAAAAATCTCACACTACTTTCACATCATTAGGCACCTTGCCAGTCGTTCATAAGAACTCTAGAAACACACTAGTTACCATCCTCTTGACAATATTCTCCCTTCTTTCCTGGAATAACTAAGCGACGCCCTCTCTTTGAGATCTTTTAAATACATGCTTAGCCAGAAGCTACAGGCTGAAACTACGGTCTCCAGTGCTGCTCCACCAAGTCACCGCGAAGCACTCATTCAAAATAGAGAGTTTTAGTTTAGGGGACGCAAGCCGCTTGCGTTCTTTAAACTAAAACTCCATTAACGCCAGCTACGCACAGTGTTAGCCGCTCTTGCAGTTTTATAGAGTTTAATAGCTACGTCTGCCGCCACCCCGCCTAAATGCGACACACTCCGTCAAAACAGAACCGACACCAAGTCCGCCAAAACAAGAGCGCGGGGGAAACCCCCGCGCGTTTGTGAGTATACGTGTGATTCTGCGGGGAGAAACAAATCCGGGAGACAGTCGGCAAATTGAAAATGGAGGGGACCGCGCCTCGGCACAAAAGTCACGGTCGCCTCTTCCCAGACCTCCGCCTGCGACCGAAAAGTTACGGCGTGAGTCACGCTTTTCCTGGCCCGGCGGGTCTCTCTGAACGGCTGTCTCTCTCTCGCGCTTCGCAAGCCGCGTTACCTCAACGCCCGGCTTTCGCTTTCAGCACCCTCGCAGAACGCAGACTCCCGTTTTCCCACTATTCCCGTTTTTCCCTCCCACGCCACCTCTCTCTCCTGAGAACCCCTACCCACCCGCTCCAGACCTGGAGAGCCCGCTCGCTTTCCGGCCAATCAGGAACGAGGAATGCGGCAATTCCTCCGGGCCGGCAAAACATTATTTACTTGCGCCAATGGCCGCGCGCGCCGCCATCATTCCAACGCCGAACTACACCGCCGAACGCCACTCGCTCTCCGCCTCGATGCTCCACTTGTGCGCGCGCCGCAACGAGGCTTCCCTTCCGCGCGCGGGAAGCGGCGGGATGAAACGCCGGCAGGGTGCGTCGCGAGCGCTCGGACCACGGTGGCGCCGCCAGGCGGGCGCGAGGCGAACTCGTTTTAATTGAGGCCGTCGCGCACCGCAGTGCCCCGCGCTTCTCTGGCGCGATCGTGATTCCGCGGCTCGCAAAATAGACGGGGGTGCGCAGAGCGCTAGGCAGGGTGGACTAACGGTTTCGCTAGCCTTGTTTCATAGCCATCACTCGGTGAATTAGAGAGTCCGGGCTCAGCAAGGCGCCCCGGCACGGCTTTGCAGCTGTGATGAAAGGCTGCGAACGAGGCGGTGATGCCGGACAGTTGCTTTAGCGCTGCCGCAGCAGAACTGCTTTATTAGGGAGCGCAAAAAAGAAAAATAGAATGACCTTCGTGACAGAGGTGTGCGTCACGGTGATGCAAGAGTGATGCAGGATAGCACCGAACTTTTATACCGGCAATATGTGGGGAAGAAAAGGTACCTCATAATGTTTGCTTGTAAGTTTTCAGCGTTAGGGAATAGAACGCCAATGTTGTTCGCAAGATGGGGTTACGACCGCCTTCGTATTGTTTTCTTCTCGCCAAAGAGGAAGACCCAGGCTATTTTGCTATATTTTAAGCCGGAATCTGTTAAACTTTGAATAAAATTCAATAATTGACTTTTCATCCTGCTTGCTTTAGGTTGCGCACAAATTAATATAAAAACCGTCAATGAAGAGTAAATGAGTGATTAAAATAGTAAACTTGCCGTGGCTTAATGCAATTTAACAAAAAACACAATCGCTATAAAACTTCGGCCACTTGAACCCCTCATCAAGTCACGGTGTTTGTAATCTGTGCTTTCATAAGACTCTGTACGTAGGCTTAGAAGGGGGAAAAAAGCGAACAAACTACAACCTAAACATAACAAGAAATTGAGGGTACCAACAAAGATGATATTTTTGAGGGAGGAAAAGAGAAGCTGATGCACTTTCAGCCTATCGGGAGAAACAGAGTATTTTGGGAGAATAACAGAGAACAGAACGGAGACGATGCTGGCATTCAACTTTCTCAAAACAAATTTTATTGAAACTGACTATAGATCAGAAATTTAAAGCACAAGGTATTAGGCGCCTATATATTTACCGCATTGTTTGTTTCCTGAAAAAAATGGCTGCACAATCCTTTGATGTCGGCCAGTTGTGAAAGTACAGAGTATTTCGTGCCACTGATATTACAAGTGCTGTATTTTTCGAGTTTCATTACAAAACAAATGTTTAACATTTGAGATTAACAGTTTGATATACCAAAAATCTACCTCAGTGTAATCAAACCTATTACAGATCATTAGTAGGCACCACAGCATCAGCAATAGAATGTATTCAGCATGTTATAATGAATAACGCTAAGCTTGAGCTTCCTACAAAGGTATATAACTTTGTATACGCTATAGCAGCTGGAAGAATGCAAATATGACATCTGTCATTGTGTTGACAGTCCATTCGAAACAATGAGAAAAATTGCATCATGCAGCAATAACGTTTGAGAATTCATATATCTGTCCACAGTAAGACAGGGTCAGAACGTTTGCGTTCAGAAAAGTCAATGTTTACCAAGCGACGAAGGCATAAAAAGTAGTAGACTTCACAAGTGACACCTTTATACAAAGAGCATTGAAAACTCGTAAGTCGTTTCAAGATACCGTTACAGTCAGTGACGAATATCTTAGTTCGATAATTTACAAAGTTGGTATAGGACAAACGGGACAGTAACGTTATATGATCCTAAACAAGGTATCTTTGGCTTTCAGTCTTTATATCATCGAACTGTGAGGCAGGTCAAATGACGACTACGAGATTATCACATCGCTTGACTTCTATACTCACTGAGATTAAGGCTTCACGGTAAAGGTCATTTACTTCCGCTAGGAGGCCTACTCGAACTTCGACTTTCAGTCGCATACCAAACTTTGAATGCACATACATGCAAGGATACCCGAATTTTCATAGCTGCACACGTTACTACATTTATACTTCCAAGACTATTGATTTACCAAATATTTTCCTTTGCAGACTAGAATATAACCCCCTAGTGCTCTCTTCTTTGCATAAGAAGAAAAGCTTGTTCCACTTGAACCTGATCATTTAAAATTTTCGCTGTCTTAAGGACATTGTATAAGTACACCTCCCAAACGCCTGCTTTTGGCGACGTACAACTTAAATCACAGACATTAGAGGCGCTTAGACATTAGTGGCATTAGAGTAAATGGTTGTCGAAGCGAGAAGTTGCTCGGCACTGAAGCGCCTCGTGGAACATCTACAGTGCCAGTCATGCGAAAACTGTGACGCTTAGGGCAGATCGAATAGCCTTATTTAATGCCACCTTTTGTTTTAACGTCCGTTAGTTTTATAAAAACCTTTTTTTTTCTTTTTCTTTACTGCAAGGTGGTGTTCGCGCACGTGCGCACATTACCCGTATTCTTCTCTCTCTCTCCGTTCTTTCAGTTCTCCTTTTCTCTTCCCGAATGTAGGGTTAGCCGACCGGACACATTTATGCTTAACACGCCTGCCTTCCTTCTTCCTTTTCTGTCCGTATTTTTTTTCATAGCGGTGAATTCACTGCGAAAACCATCTACGCCGACACGCAACGTCAACTGAAGCTTGCACAACAATCGATAAATGGATATATAGATACAAAATCGTGCGCGAGCGGTTTCACAGCTTTCTAAATATTCTGCATAATTTCAGCACAGTTACTGGAATAATGTTTGTGAATTCAGCTTTTATTCTGCTTCCTTCAAACATAATATTATGAAGACAGAGTTAGGAAATTAGGAATAGTAAGAATACAATTTTTTTTTTCAGACAACACCTTGCATGCTACAACACAAGCTGTCCTTAAATTACGTGCCGGCTAGCCATTGCAATAATGAAACGACAATAAAAGGCTCTTTAAGGGAACGCACGGCGTTTTCCCACCGGGATTTAAATATGAGTAGGCTGCCAAGTGAACTAGACAGGCAAAAACTGCACGATATGAAAGCGACATTCGATGCGCAAGTAGTGACAACAATCTTGCGCGTTCCTTTGTTAATTCCTGTACGAGTACGACAACCCCGCGATGTTGTGCGTGCCTTATTCTCAGTGTTTGCTGCGTCACGCCAGGTTTTCTTTTTCGCGCCGTCACATTCGTGTGGCCTCATTAGTTGAATATACTTTCGGGGCAGAATTTCTTAGATAGCCGTCAAGAATTCCGCGCGGAGCCTCGAGCCACATGTGACGTCACATTATCCGGTATTTCCTAAGGTGTGTTCACCTTTGCAACCTAGATAAATGAAAATTTCCATTTGAATATAATGGCGGTTCATTGACGTATAGTAATTAGTGTCGATAGTAATACACGAAACGGAATGCAACTTCCTCGAGATCGCAGAAAGCTTATGGGGCTGTTGGATGATCGCTTTAGAGGAGAAATATTTATCTCTTCCGAGGCACACTATATGTGTCATAACATGTTCGTCATCGCGATAGGACTAACATGACAACATTTCCGATACTTCCTACCGAAGCATAGATTAACATTCGAAGTTTTTACAATCGTTCTATCAAGAAACAGACACTCAAATAAATGTACCTGTATCTCGCTTCGAAATGAAGAGTATGGCGCAATTCCGCACGAGAAAAGAAGGCAGCACATCGACCACAAAAGGTCTTATTTGTGAAAAAGGTTCCCCCGTGGGAGAGGGAACGTTAACTCAACTGAACGTCTTGTGGTCGGCGTTTTGTCTTCATTTCTTAATGCACGTACTTTGCCTTTGCCGTAGCTCAGTAGCGGAGAGAAAGCTTTAAAAAAAAAAGAACCAGCCACTAGAGGACGAGGAGTTAGAGTAGGGGGATGCGAAAAGTCACACCGCAACCAAACCCACCACCACCGTTACAGCAAGCAAACGAAGCCCGGGTTAATGCACGACTGCGTCGGAGAGTTGGTTAAGTTAAAGGCACCAGCGTGCACAGAAACGAGTGTGTTTATATTTATTTAGTTTCAAGGGATGCCAAGCGAGGAGCGCAGAGCTTCCAGAGAAGTCCAGCAGAAGCGGTGAAAAAAAAAAACGTACTCTTGTTTTGTCGTCTTGACGTCACCCGCTGTAGACCCCCACCGGTGGTGGTTGGTTCGGTTTTTTTTTGTTTCGTTTTCGTTTTTTTCACCGGTACGCGTGCATCGCCTGGAACTTGTACAACTCCAGCATGTAGCCGCCGCTGTTGGGATCTGGAGACAGTGATGCAGCGTACGATGCAGACAACCGCCACTTCACTATTCCTGGTAAGCAAATAACTTTCCGGTTTCGCAAACACGGTTGAGAGATTTATAGTCTAGGCACTGTGCACCGCAGACACCGGGCTTCTATTACGGCCTTGTACACCCTGTACGTTTTCTTAAGGTCGAACTCATCCTACTAGCAGATTTCGTGATAGTTCTCGTGGTCGAATGGCAAACTTATTAAAGCATCGCTTTTTAGGCTAATGAATTTAGGAAACGTAAATTGCATACAGCTTTCTTGTTCGCTCAAGATGTCTCACTACACGCTGCTCTTGTGCTGCCCACATGGCAACAGGCCTCGGTGCAACGCTCGGTGAGCAAGTGATTAATTCTTACACAACCACGGTGGTCACGTGTGCGTAGAGCCCGTAAATGAACACGTTAAACAATAACGGTGGCAATGATGCGGAATTATAAACAATGCAGGTGCAATTTGGCGCATCCGAATAAGGAGCAAGTAAGTGTTGCTCACAGCAAGAGCTGTGAGACGATGAGATTGTCTGACTCCTCCAAAGCTACGTACAATTGCGCATTTTAACTTATAGATAGGATGCGAGGTCAAAACATTTCTAGATGCATGCAGCTAACGACCATTGCTCGCAGAGCACACGGTACGCACTATTACACGTTGGTTGGGTCAGCGGATGTTGTTAGTCTGATAAAGGTGCCTGCGGACGCAGGTATACTCAAACATGGCGGTGATCACGCGACCCACTCGTACAAAGTACGATCTGTAGTTTCGGTTTCCTTCCGGCTCCTCAGAGCGCCCGTAGGTAAGTCCGCCTATATATTTTAGTCCTGGAGCCTTTTCTAACAGAAGCATCAGCACGTAGCGCTTTTCTTCGATGAATTTGCTTACATATCTTGCTGGGGTAAACGGGCAAACAGCAATAGCTATACAAGCCTATGGCGATGCTATAGCACTCTTTATAAAGAGTGGCCGGACTAAATGAGTACGTCAGCGTGCGTCGATGAATAAACACTTGCGTAAAATATCGGAGTCTTTTAGATGACAGTATATCAATATTTTTTTATTTATTTACTATTGTTTGTTGTCAACCATGCCATGAAGATCCGTTGCAAGCAAGGATTCCTGAAAGAAAACCTGGCACTTCTGTTTATTGGAGTCGTCAACGCTGCCATTAAGCAAGACATACTTGACTTCCGTCTTTGTGTCCTCTCAATAATTTGGTCTACAAATACCTCTAGAAATCATATCCGTAAAACAATAGCAACTTCGTTTACTGACACGTTCTACCCTTCGCCTTGGGAAGCAAAGTAAAACTTTCTAAACATTACAAATAAATGTATTCAAAGTAGATGTCAATGTAGAAATGCCACTCACAATTGCAACCAAGCATAAACATTAGAATTGAAATTCATTCCATATTGCGAAAACCCTACGATCAACTGGAACATTCATTGGAGTTCAAGATTTAGCTACACCCGCGTGACGAAAAGTGGGCATCGAATTGATAACTTCAATCTAAGTCACGCGCGGTGTTCGTCACGCAAGTTTCGACTAGCTAGGGGTTCTAATTGTAATGTCTATACGTGCCAATCGAAGAACAGCGTACAAAACCTTCCTTTGACACACGGAATACAAACTTCTCAAAATATGGGTTTTATGCTTCTCCTGAAGTTCGTTCGCTTAGATGCGCTACAAACGATATGTGTTTTTGAAAGATCACAAGCCAAAGCCGCGATCCGCTTCTAGCTTGCTGTAACAAAAAGGCATAATTCACTTAAATCACCACTCCATCAATATTACTACTCTTACTTCCGTCATTTCGTTGCAGTTATTCTGCTAATAATACGGAGCTTTAATTCCTCTGGATGCCAGATTTCCCTGTAGTACGCTTTACTTAAGAAGCGTGGGCGTCCAGATTTCAGTATCCTTGAATTCTCAAATAGCTATCTCTCCTTTATACTTTTATTTTATTAAGGATCTACTGCAGTCCGAGGACCAAGCAGGTCGGCGTACAAGGAAATACAAAAAGAAAAATAACATGGTGCATTGAAAAAAATGGTAACGCAGTTCATTCACGGAGAGAAAAGTTTTCTGCCCACCGGTCATGGCGGCCGCAGCGGCCGCGGCTCCCATGGACCCGTAGTGGTGGTGCGCTGCCGCCTGGTAGCCGGACGCGTCCACCACGTGGTGCCCGGTCAGCTGGTCGTGGTGGTAGCGGGCGGCGGGGGAAGCCCACGCGTCGCCCTTGTCCAGCGCGGTGCAGGTGGCCGGTGCCAGTCGCGAGGAGCGCGGCTGCAGCAGCAGGGAGCCGTACTGCTGGGCGCCGAAGCGGTGCGCCGCGCCGCCCGCAGAGTAGGCCAGCTCGTGCATCGCCGAGGACCTGCGAGGAAAAGCGGGGGCGCTGCGAGCGGGGAGTGACGAGGGCGATCGGTTGTTTCCACGTGACAGCTGGTGGTGTGGAATGGGGTGGCCACAGATATATCCTTGCTTGAGCTAACCAGTTCCCATTTCATTTTCAGCTTATTTCTTTGATAAGTGGATATACATGCCTACATAGGTATACAGAAGGAGGCCCCAGAGCATGGGGCTAAAAGGGGAGAACTTGTTGATGCTTATACTGCAGTAACTCATCCCCCAAATGGGGGGGGGGGGGAGACTTATGCATGCCCCATTGAGCAAATCAGTGTGTCACCTCAGGAAAACAATCATTCCGAAGGTAATGACGCTACAGAAAATTTTTTAATAAGTATACTTTGAACGCTCAATATTACCGGATAGGGACAGCCACTTGACATTTTAAGCCTTTTTTGAAGGAGAAAGAGCATCACTTGAAAACTGAGTTTTTTTTTTTTTTTGTGAAGAACTGTGACACAAAAATCTACAGCTTTGTTAATATATACAAGCATATTTCAGATGTCTATAGCCTTGTTCCTAGTGAATTTTCAGGCATGACACAATCTTCAATGCAGTCTTCGCCTTTGCAGTTTTGAATCCATAGTATCCCTAAATGTGCGAGTTGTCTAAAAAAGTGCGAACTGGGACAAATCAATTAAAAAATTTCAAAACACGCCAAAACACGTGCCATTGCAACGTAAAGAAAAAAACATTCGCTTTTCTTCTACCAGGCAGCTAATAATCAAATTCGACGAGGAGCTTCCTTAAATGTTAGAATTCTAAAACGAACAAAATGAGTTGAAGCTTTTAGCGCGCAGCAAGCCGAGGACGAGAAGCAGACACAAAACACATGGGCGCTATCTTTCTCGCGCATGTGTTTCATGTCTATTTTTCGTCCTCGTCTTATCGTGCGCTAAGAACTTCCATCATGTCATATCGACATGCCCAAACAGCCAAGTTAGTGAAAGATTAGAAAATGCGTATTTCAGACAAAAATCATGATTTTAGCCCCTGGTTCCCACCTTAATCAGCGGTAAACCAGAACTACTCTGAATGGCGAATATTTCCTACGATTCTGGTCCGGTCAGTATCTTGGCAGTCAATTACGATGTGCTCAGTCATATCCTGATTTTTTTTTCCGGTAACAGACACGTGCCTAAGCCTCAACAGACACAAATGACCATGACTAGATGTGTAGACGCGTTTCCAGCGTGTAATATTGATATTGCCACATTGCCTCGGGTAGATGGTTTCCTAATTGTGCTCAGAAGGAAGAAGTACTGTGTTAAGAAGTCATGTGGTTACGTGAAAGCGATAACCCAGGTCTATAAGAACAATGGACCGGTGTTAGGTCGAGAGACAAAGCTCACATTAGCAGAGAGTCAGATCAAGTCATGAGACTGCGAAATTTCCTTATAGAATGCCTTCTGCCACGCTTCTAAGGACGGCCGACCTACCGCTATAGCACTCTTGAACCAGAGAAGCACATTCTGAAGCCTTAAATAATGCGAGCAACTCAGGGTGCAAGAAGGTGACTTCTGTCGCAATCTGACACTTCGCAGGTGACTCTAGCCTGCCATCTGCCATCTTGGTTAATTCAGACACGATATGCGAGGGAGTGCACTTTAGAATTTGCCATATCCTCCATCAACGCCCACAGCTGTGCTTCAAAGTCCTAGCTGCGTAGAGCTCGATCCCACTGTGACTTTGTGGTCCTGGCCCCGTTTGGGGTATTCGGCTGTCCATCAGGCCCGCGACGCGGCGTAGGGGCATGGCCTCTCTGTCCCGACGTGGGAGCGGCCCACGCGCGCTCCGAGAGGCCTCCTCCATAAAGTTATTCATTCATCCATCCATCCATCCAACCATCAACGTGCCGTGGTGTGAACATCCATACCTGTACGGCCCAGCCTGGGGCGCCGTGAGCGCGTAGTGCCACGGGTCACTCTGCAAACTGGCGTGAAGGGCAGCGGCGTTGGCTGCCGACGCGGCGTGGTGGTGCGCGTGATGGTAAGGGTGCGCCTCGCTGCCCGCGTACAGGTCCACGGGGCTCGACATCGCGGCGCCCGCCGCGGACATGCCATGGTTGGGCGAGCCACCCGACTGGTGGCAGTCCCAGAACGAGGCCGGGAAGTTGCGCTGCGACATGGGCGGCGCGTCTGCAAACACGCGGAGTGGAAGATAATAAACGGAGTCAGGTTGTCGTGCTTACTGCGGGCGATGTTACGAAATACATTCTGCAAGTGTAGTCGCCTAGGAGACCGAGGGTATGCTGGAGATCAAGAAACAAATACGAAACTCTGAAGGCGGTGCATGTAGGGGGGAAAATGCATTACGCTGCCATGCAGACAAGAGGAGAAAGGGCACTTTGTAAGAAATAACTGCAATGTTTGATGAAAGAAACGGACTTGAGGCAGACTTGCGTAGCAGTAATAAAAGGGATAGCAGTCAAGGGACTCAGTACGGGGCACTTGTCCTCTACTGAAGATACACTGTCTAAGTTTGCGACAGAAAATAATACGTTAATATTTGGCATCCACCATGGTTTACCTATTGGTTGTTGTTTTGTTTAAGGTTATGAAGATGGTGTTAATTTGAGAGAACTGCACGCTAAAATACGTTACTTATAGCTACAAAGTTACTTCGGCGGCAGAAACCAGGCATTTGAAACTCCTTCAAATTTCGTTGCTTTAGCGACAGTCGCAGTGACAGAAAGGATCTCAAGCACGAAGGCATGCGCGTCTCTTGTTGTTCACTGAAACATTCTGACAAGAGCGGCTTTGTAAGACAGGACAGCAATAGAGCATGCAACTGAATATCTAAAGTAAAATCGAAATGTAACTTCTAGCATGTGGCGGTCTTATGTTCTACCCAGCTCCCTTCCTTAGACAAGTCTCGTTACTGTTTTTTTTTTACATTTATTCTGACGCCAAGCGGCGGCGCTCTAAATTTTCGTTTAACTCACGTGGAAACATGATGCCACATCGCGGACCAAGACGACAACGGAAAAGCGAACTTTAGAGCAAAAGAAGTTTGTTGTTCCAAGCAGCAGCTCTACCTGCTTCAGAAAACTCCGAGGAAGCGCAATAACTTTTCTCAAGGTTGGCCCACAGCTTTGCCCGCATTTGCTTTCTGCTCTTCTTTTGAGCAGCTTGGCTTGGTCGCAAGATTGGAGAGCCAGCCATCAGGCGACAAGTCTACACGGCGCTAACTTGCTTCTAGTGAGCCGCCTGGCCATCAGTGTTTAAGCACCGCGTGCTCTACGCGGCGGAAGCCCTCGAGGCTAGTCCGCCGTCGGTGGTCCGGGTGCGAGTAACAAGCGACGTAGTACGCGAAGAGCTTTTTCTTAGAGAGCGCTCGTAAAGCCCTGGGCATGTGGAAGCAGGCCTGTGCTCATCTTCGCGGCGTGGTCGAGAAAGGCGTGCCATAAATCAGGAGCCGAGAGCGGTTCGTGAAGGGGAAGGCTCACACCCGAAAGGTGGGGAAGGGAGGTGCCTTGGCTTCAAGCCCAAATGTGTCGTTAGAAGCGAGGCGCTTACGTCTCGGAACGGTGGTCGCATGGAGGCCACCTCTCTCAGCAGCGAGCCTTCGCGAAAGTGCAAGTTCTGGGAGGGTTCCATTCTTGGTGAAGAGTCCATTTTATTTACCTAACCCACATAAAGGTGTCGTTTGCTCAAAAGTATAATCGACTGCAATGAAAAAAAATTTATGGTATAACCGTTTGTCTACCGATACTTAGTTCGGAGGCTGTGAGCCGGATGATCGGCTTCAATTCGACTATATGAACTTCTACGGAGTGAACCTATGAACGACAGGCTCATGAAATTAGATCAGTTGTATTGGCCGTGCATCCAAAGTTTCTTGCGCTTGAACGTTCATTCCGCTTACTTGTTGCTCCGCTATAATTGGTTCTTACGTCTTACGGTTGAAACAATGCGCAGTGCATGTAATGAAAGGACCGGACAGTTACGAGTGGCGCTGTTCCCAGTCCTGTCGCTTCGTCACAAGGCTTTCTATATTTTTCAATGTAAGATGGTTCGTTCCCAACAAGCCGTCAGCGAGATGAAGAAGGCTAAACCGTTCCTGCTGTAATAAGACTCTTATTTTGACACCTCATGTGTCCTCTGTAGTTCGTTGTTTCTGAGAAAAATGTGCCAATTGTTCTGGTGTCACAGAAGTTAGCGCGTTAATGGCGAGATATTATTTTTCTTTATTTGACGAAATATTCTCGCAATATATACGCTAAACTTGTCAAGTACAGTGCTACACGATTCCTCGACCCCATGTAACGGAGGATGCACAGGTTTTCATTTATAATTACTGTATGATGACGACTTCTCGTCACCGTAATTAAAGGCTACATGTATACTGAGTTCATAACGACAGTGCTACAGCCGTAGATATTTGGTACAGCACCTTGAAAAAAGAAACGAAGAGACAGAAAGAAAGGCTAATAGGTTCTTACGGCTCATGTCTCCACACACGCGTTCGTCAAGATGTCTACAGCTGTACCACGAATCACTGCGCCGTGGTTTAGAGTTTCCAGCAGCACAACCAGATTGAAATTACTACAAAAGTAAAATGACATTCAGCTCCGTTTGCAGTTTCCATGCATATGGGGGGGCCCTTCAAAGTTAAACTGCCCGTAATTTTAATGAAAACTCCATATATGCTAGCTACGCAAAATCTCATGGCATATATATATATATATATATATATATATATATATATATATATATATATATATATATATATATATATATATATATATATATATATATAAGTTTATAGCTGGAACTTTACGACAAGCTTATTTTAGGACAAGTATACTCTGATTCTCCTCGAGTGCTTCTGTTCCGAGATATTAATCCTCAACTTTGAAACTCTTTCCGTTAATTTTGCACTCATAGACAAGAACCTTGACACAACGTCAAGCGCCCCCATTCTGATGTACATAGCTCATGGCATATGGCATATCATGCGGAAGCAGGACGAAGCTGATAACAGCCGTGCTCTTGCTTTCGTCTTGCGAAAACGAGCAATGGCCGATTTTTTTCTATAAGGCACGATGGTGCTCCTCCGCGACTTGACGTTGGGTAGAAATCCACGTCCCTGAATGCGAAATTAATTGAATGAGTGCTGAATGAGTGTAAATGTTGATTATAAATATCTACAAACAGAAGCGCTCAATAGGCGCCATAGAAAGGGAAGTTGCCTCCAAATGCGATTATGTCGGCGTTTCAAATATAAAAATATAGCACATTTGTGACAGCAAAAAAAAGTTAATTAGGAAGATTATTTTAATTACACGTTTGATGACTCTCACTTCATCGCCTTTAACCAAACATTAGTTAACATTGTATGTATAGTTATTTGTACGACCCACTGCATATTGCTTATTACTTTGTTCCTTACTTTGTCATTGGCCGATTATATTTTTATATGTTTTCATAGCGTATATTTTTCATGATGATTACTTAGATAGCATTGTATGAGCAGCCAAGCCTTTTTGTGTAGTTTAACCTACTACGCATTTCATTGTTTCTTATTGACTGGAAGCCACTTCCCTTTGTAATGCCTTCGGCTCTAGGGGTATAATAAATAAGTAAATAAGCATGTAAAATTGGTAAAGCAATCAGTTATTCCCGAACATTGTGCCTGCCAAAGCGCACAAAACACCTGTGCAAGCATATCTTGCACAGCTAGCATCCCATTTTTATTGAAGCTAGTGTTGGTTTAGCTTCGAAGGCCCTTACACATTGGTCCAAGAAGTCGCGCATTGAAATTCAGATATTGCAGTTTACATACATATCTCTCTCCTTTTTCGATTATACCTGTGAAAAGACATAGGGAAACATTCGACAGCACAATCAAAACTAAAATATGTAACGACCATTTTAACATGGTTCACCTTTTTTTTTTACTGGCAGGTGAAATGCTCACTATTGATGCGAAAAAGAAAACCTTCACACCACCTCTCTCGCTTCGCAAACCTTTTTACAGTAAATAACACTATTGGTTCACTGAGTGGCACATAAGCTTCGCTTATTGCAGGCAATTTCGAAATGATTGGCGTGAAAGTGGGAACGCCTGTGCTCAGCGCGAGCTGAATTGCACAAAATTTTATCTTCATTCACCGATGCGCTTCTGAACGCTGCAGACACCGACGGCCAATCCTGTGGCGCTGCATTGTACTCGTTACACTGCGCGCACACATAATTGCACTGACGAAGACGAACATATATCAGTAAGCAAACCACTTCACTCGTCTAACTGGAGCTTGGAACTATGAATGTTTTGCGTCCATGAACCTTGCGCTGTGCGTGCTGCTGAAATTCACCGAAATTCTCGCTCAAGAACGCTTAAGAATAGCGCGCGTGCGAATATTCGAAATTTCAGTTGCCATAATCGATTCTGGACTTCAGTATTTGAACTTGTCGAACATTCGCTATGGGTGGAATGCACGTGCTGACAACCGTTATAGAATTCTTGGAGAAACGATACCAATGCAAATTGAGACTTTTGAAGATTCTGCTGCAGTTGAGACACGGTTGTTGCTCAGAGGCGCCACTAAATTAAAATGTCTTGCTTTGCCCAGCTACAAATGTGTTGTCTCAAATTAGGCAAGTCATTTTATTTCTTTTTTTGCTCTATTTTGGCAGTCTTAGAAGATGGCATCCCCTCAAAACAATATGGGACGATACAGCATGACACTTCGCTGTTTTAACGAGCGCAAAGCACACTCTATGTGTATCCGGTGGCGTGACGTTCTCTTCTTTCATCGCTGTCATTATGGTGGTGCACCGATAACCTTAAGCAGTTATCATTTATTCGGTTTGACCGGACGTGCAGTTGATAACTCCACTACAGGCGTGCATCGAATAACGCAAATGAACATACTATTTAAATGGCCTCCATACAATCTTCCATGGTTTCGTTTTGTTTATAAGTGCGAAACTATTAGGGATTTGATTCCATATTCCAAGACCGTCTGTATAAAACATTCATGTTCGATTGGATTCGGCAATTTCACTATTGGCACCCGGCCCATCTTTCTGCGCGCGCCATTAATCGGGCTCCCGCTTTAGTGTTGTGAACTCAAAGGCATTTCGACGCCGTTTAGCGCTCACCGATAGAGACAAATGTGATATGGCCTCCTGGAAAGAAGCAAGCAAGATGAGGGACAGAAGCCATTTTAACTGGTCTAATCTGTCGGCAGCTTAACGGGACAGTTCCGCGTTTTAAGGCATTAAGCTTGCACTGCTTTTTTTTTTTCTCTCGCAAGCTATTTCGTGTGCGACCGAACGGTGAGGAATGACATCAGAGACGCTGGGAAGCACCACAGACGGGAAAGAGAGGAGAGTGCCGAAAAAGGGAGAGGGGAGCTTGATGACGCAATATCTCGTCTCCCGCCAACAACGCGCGGCGCGCGCCTGCCTCAGACGTTTACTGATTTTTTTTTTTTTCGTTCTCTCGTTTACCGCCGCTCTGGAATGCTCGTTTCACGTTCTCCATGAGTAAGCCGCCGGCATTCCCGTCAGGCGTGCGGCGGTCCGCACTTTCACCGACAGGAACGCTGAAACGACAGCGCAGAAGTGAGAGAGAGAGCGAAAAACGAAAACGTCATTGAAAGAAGAACCTTGAGCGTAAACGGATTACCGTCTGCTGGTAACTAGGTGAAAAAAAGAGTGCGCGCACGAGCAGACGTCGCTTCGGCACGCGCGGTAGTCGATGGCGCTGTCACCACTTTCTTAAGTACCTAGGCGACACTGTGAAGAAATTATCCCAGTTACGCCCTGTCTCTCACGCGCCTATGAAACGGCTGCTGCGGTCACCCACAACGGCAGCATATAGGCAGTTCTGTAGGGCCAGAAACCTTGTCTAACCGGAATGGTCTCGGAACCCATAGTGCTCGCTGGACCCAACTTTCATGGCGTTCAACGTGTTTACATTGGCGTTTGTTAGCAATCCCGGTGACGTGTCGATATTGCCGATGTGCCACGTATTTCCCAGGGTCTATACCAAGCGTGCGGTATCGTTGATCCACGAGCTACAGTTGAATAAAAACCCTTTGGGATGATGCCAGCAGATGTGCTTTAATGACGCCATTGTCACAAGAACTGGCCACTAAGCGCAAGAAATGTGGCAAAGAAAACCTATCGTTACGGTCCGCTTGAGCATGAACGCTATCTGTATGGTGTAGCAGTGCCTTGAGCGTGAAGACGAGGTAGTGCTTTTTTTCTTTAAGATAGTAATTATGTGGCGCTGACTGCATGGAGTCTGTTTGGGATCGGACCGCTGGTACGATCTGTTGGGAACTCGGCGCTGACGCCCGTGGCTGTACCTGGGTCGCAAGCCCCAAGGGTAGCGTTGGCCTGGCGGCCTGGGGTACAACTGGAAGCATCCGAAGGTCCCGGCAAAGCATGAGTCGACTGGTAACAACGAAACAACTTGTTTATTTTAACATCGCAAAGAGTTGGCGGTCAGTTTTACCGAAGTAGAGAGACGGGAGAGCACTTCACTCAACAGAAGAAATCGGAGCCCTCCCTTTTGGCGTCCGGGGGCAGCTGTTTTTATACTCTCGCAGTTGAGGGCAAGAAGGAACCCCTCAAAAGACGAGCACGTGAATGTACAATGGGCTAATGGTGACGCACACTGTCGTAGCGATGCCGTAGCACCATGACGAGCACGATCTCGTAGCACCCTGTCGAGCACGATCTCGTAGCACCCTGTTGTAGCGCTGCCGGTCGGGCACAATGACTGTAATGAGAGGATGGTCCCTGCTTTGGCATCGCCTGTTTCGGGCACAATGACTGGAACGAGATCCCTGCTTTGGCATCGCCTGTTTCGGGCACAATGACTGGAATGAGATCCCTGCTTTGGCATCGCCTGTTTCGGGCACAATTACTGGAATGCGAGGATGATCCCTAGGCGGTCGCATCGCCGCAGTCGCGCCTGGAAACACCTGGCGATGAGTGTTGCGGCGACGACGATCGGGCCAAAATGTCTGCCGCCCCGCCGCAGTCGCGCCGGCAAAACCACGTGTCGCAGGCGAAACGCAACAGACCGCCCCGCCGGGGGAAGGAGATCCCGATGGACAGGGGACTGCATCCGCTGTCCGGAGGGATGTCGCTCGATGATGCTCATAACCGAAGTCGGGCGTCCCTCGACGTTCCTTGAGCGCAGCGCACAGAGAAGGCCTCGTTCTCTTGTTCAGGTTCGCACGGGACACTGCAAAGTGACTTCGGGAGAGTTCACATTTTTGTTCTCGTTCCCGGCAAGCGTTAGAACTACGCTGAAACTCAACCGCTCAGTCAGCAAGCACGGCACAACCCTCACTAAGCCCTGCCAGGCTCTTTCCCCTTTTTATACCACTGCCTAGTTCCTTACAGTAGTCTAGCATCACTCAGAACGCGTCCACAAATTGAAAAATTGCACTAGAAAGCATATCATCACTTTGAAACACTAAACAAAAGCAATATGTTAAAAAAAATCCTGCCTCAGGAAGAAAAACATCAGTAACAAACAATTTTGAGGCTGATTCCTACGTTAGGGGCTTCGACTTAAGCCATCGGCGTTACCGTTGAGACTCCCCTTTTTGTAACGCACCTCAAAGGAATATTGTTGTAAAGCGAGGCTCCAGCGCAGGAGGCGGCCATTTTTGGGAGAGATGGTCTGCAGCCATTGGAGAGGGCAGTGATCCGTCTCAATGATAAACCTCGAGCCGGCTAGATAGCATGACAATTTCTGAACGGCCCACACGAGACACGCACACTCTTTCTCGGTGGCGCTATACGCCTGCTCACGACTGGTCAGCTTACGACTAGCATACAGGACGGGGTGTTCTACTTCTCCCTTTTCCCGTTGGCACAGTACAACGCCCATGCCTCGCTCACTAGCATCGCACTGAACAATGAACCCTTTTGTATAGTCTGGCGATCGTAGCACAGGCTGGCTTGTTAGGGCACTCTTTAGGGCGCTAAAAGCTCTTTCCTTTGTCTCGTCCCAGACGACTGTTTGAGGCTCTGTTTTTCTTAGAGCATCCGTCAGGGGAGCCGCGATATCAGAGTACCTAGGGATGTACCTCTGATAGTAGCCGGCGACACCCAAGAACGACCGAATATCGGTCTTGGTGCGCGGTTGCGGAAAGTCTCGCACAGCGGCCACTTTTATTTCAGAGGGGCGGCGACGACCCTGACCAATCACGTGACCGAGGTAGACAACCTCGGCCTGTGCTAACTGGCACTTAGGAGCCTTGACTGTCAAGCCCGCTTCGCGCAGGCGGGTTAGCACTGCCCGCAAGTGTGTCATATGCTCAGACCAGGATGCGGAGAATATCGCTACGTCGTCTAGATACGGTAAAGCGAATTCTTGCTGTCCCCGCAACACTTTATCCATGAGGCTTGAAAAACAGTATGGCGCGTTCTTCAAACCAAAACTCAACACTTTAGGACGGAATGTTCCCATTGGTGAAATGAACGCCGCATACCTACTAGCCTCTTCTGTAAATGGAACCTGCCAATAACCCCTGACAAGATCTAGGGTGGAAATAAACTGAGCGCTACTAACTTTCTCAAGGCGCTCCTCGATGTTAGGGATCGGATAAATTTGATCCTTAGTGATGGAATTAAGCCTGCGGTAGTCGACGCAAGGACGAGGTTCCTTGCCCGGTACCTCAACTAAAATCAAAGGGGAGGTATAATCACTCTCACCTGCCTCAATAACACCGAGCTGTAGCATTTTCTTTACCTCAGCCTCCATAATATCGCTCTGGCGGGGTGACACCCGATACGCCTTGGATCGTACTGGCTCTGGGGAGGTAAGTTCAATATCATGAGTAAGTACAGAAGTCCTACCAGGCCTCTCAGAGAACAGACCTTGAAACTCTTGTAATAGCTGGTGTAGTTCGGTTTTCTGCTCGGGCGACAGCGGTGCTTTACTGATAAGGTCACTAATGACTTGACCGGTGTCTTCCCTGTTCGTCACTGAGCCTAGTCCCGGAAGCTCGACCGGAAGCTCTTCAGGAACGTTTACCATCAGGCACACCACTGCTTCCCTTTGTCTATAAGGTTTGAGCAGATTACAGTGGTAAACTTGCTGTGCTTTCCGCTTTCCTGGCAGACTTACCACGTAGTTAACGTCCGACAGTTTCTGAACAATTCGCGCTGGGCCCTCCCACTGCACGTCTAGTTTGTTGTTTAGCGATGTGCGCAATATCATGACCTCATCGCCAACCTCAAAACGACGGGCCCTGGCTGTCCGATCATAATAAACCTTGGCCCTCTGCTGGGCCTTTGCCATTGCTTCACCTGACAACTCCTGTGCCCTTCTTAAGCGTTCGAGGAGCTTAAGCACGTACTCCACCACGACTGGGTCGTCGCCCCTACCTTCCCACGATTCTCGAAGCATGCGAAGCGGAGATCGAAGCGAGCGACCGTACACCAGTTCAGCTGGCGAAAACCCCGTAGCCGCATGCGGCGCGGTCCTTAAAGCAAACATCACCCCAGGCAGACACAGCTCCCAGTCAGTTCGATGTTCAAAACACAACGCTCTCAACACGCGCTTCATGACGGAGTGGAGCTTCTCAACGGAATTCGACTGTGGGTGGTACACTGAGCTGTGTAACAGCTTTACCCCACACCTTTCGAGAAAAGTTGTCGTCAAAGCGCTAGTAAACACTGTGCCCTGATCTGATTGGATTTCCGCAGGAAAACCAACTCGCGCAAATATGGACAGTAGTGCATTAACTATCTCAACTGAGCTGAGTTCTTTAAGCGGCACTGCTTCAGGGAACTTTGTCGCTGGGCAGATCACAGTCAAAATGTGTCTGTACCCCGTGGCTGTTACCGGCAGAGGTCCCACAGTATCAATAACGAGCCGTCTAAAAGGCTCCGTAATGATAGGTACCAATTTCAACGGCGCCCTCGATTTGTCCCCTGGTTTGCCCACCCGCTGACAAGTGTCACATGTCCTCACGAAATGGTCTGCGTCCCGAAAACACCCTGGCCAATAGTACTCTTGCAAGAGACGGTCCTTAGTTTTCTTAACTCCTAGGTGTCCGGACCACGAACCCCCGTGTGACAAGCGCAACAGATCCTGACGATAGCATTGAGGCACGACCAGCTGATCGAACTCCACTCCTCGGCGGTCTAGATACTTCCGGTACAGGACTCCACCTCTTTCCACAAAACGCGCAGTTTTCCTGGCGATACCTTCTTTGACATTGCAGCGTATGTTTTCCAGGCTGCCATCCTTTTTTTGCTCGGCTATCAAAGCCGACCGGCTGACTTTTAGCAACCTATCAAGTCCGTCTGACGTAGGCGCGATGAGCAAATCAGTAGATAGCTCTTCTAACTTTCCCGCGTCGGGCGTTTCCTCTCCAGTATCTGGCGCCTTTAACGTTACAGACTCTAGTTTATTCAGTTCGGGCGTGCTCGGCATATCAGCTTGCTGCGCCTCTGACCCTTTTTCGTTGTTTGATAACGTCGGCCCCGCAACTACCGCCTTTGCAGCGAGCTCCCGAACCTTCGATCTGGTTAAGGCCTGAACACTAGCTTCACCAAACAAAAGCCCCTTCTCGCGCAGGAGGTGATCGGACCTGTTTGAAAATAGGTACGGGTACTGGGGTGGCAGCATAGATGACACTGCCGCCTCCGTCTCAAGCGCTCCGAAAGGTCCTTCAATAAGCACTTTTGCTACCGGCAGACACACGCTATGAGCTTCCACGGCTTGCTTGATCCACGCGCACTCGCCCGTGAACATATGGGGTTCTACGTAAGATGGGTGAACTACATCCATCGTAGCTGCGGAATCGCGAAGCACTCGGCACTCTTTCCCGTTCACGAGGAGGTCTCGCATGTAAGGCTCGAGAAGCTTCATGTTCTCGTCCGTGCTGCCTATTGAAAAAAACACAACTTTTGGTGTTGTTTCCGGACACTGCGCCGAAAAGTGACCCGGCTTCTGGCACGTATAACAAACGCCCGCTCGCCTCATCTCGAACCGCTTTCTGCGTTCGGCTTCGGCTGCCGTCTCTTTACGTTTGGTCGGATTGCTTTCACTCGCATCCTCACTACGCGTGTCCCCCTTAAATCTCATGGGCGTGAACCTTGGCCTCTCAGACTTGGAGCCAAATTCACCCTTTTGACCGTCCTTAGCTCCGCGAGCTCGACGCGTCACAAACTCCTCGGCTAGCTCAGCGGCTCTAGCCACCGTACTCACGTCTGGCCTATCCAAGACCCAGTATCGCACGTTCTCCGGTAACCGACTATAAAACTGTTCTAGCCCGAAGCACTGCAGAACTTTATCGTGGTCACCAAACGCTTTCTCTTCTTTGAGCCACTCCTGCATGTTCGACATAAGCCTATACGCAAACTCTGTATATGACTCACTTCTGCCTTTCTCATTTTCCCGAAACTTCCGACGGAACGCCTCCGCAGACAGCCGGTACTTTTTTAGCAGACTCGATTTTACTTTGTCGAAATCCTCTGCCTCCTCTCTATCCAAGCGAGCGACTACGTCGGCCGCCTCGCCGGGTAACAAAGTGAGCAAGCGCTGTGGCCACGTTTCCCGAGAGAACCCCTGCTTCTCGCACGTTCGCTCAAAGTTAACCAGGAACAAACCAATGTCCTCTCCAAGCTTAAACGGCCGCATCAGGTCAGTCATTTTGAACAATACGCGTTCTCCTGCACCGTGTGCCTGACTTCCATTACGAGCGCGTTCCATCTCTACCTCGAGACGCTTCATTTCCAAAGCGTGTTCGCGCTCTTCTTTTTTCTCTTGTTGCTCTCGCTCTTTCTGTTCTTTACGTTCACGCTCTTCTTTTTCTTTCTGTTCTTTAAGTTCGCGCTCCTGTCTCTCTTTTTGCTCTTTAAGTTCGCGCTCCTGTCTTTTTGACCTCTCCTCAATAGTCTCAAGGCATTCCGACAGCTCGTCATCCTCAGCCTCTAACTCAAGAATAGTCTTTAGCAGTTCTGGTTTTCTGAGTTTGTCTGAGACATCCAGACCCAACTCTCTTGCAAGCTCCAACAATTTCGGTTTGCGCAACGACTTCAAATCCATGGCTGCTCTGAATGCTGCTTTCTCTACTGCTTAATATTGTCTTGCCGCAAACTAACCCGGCAGCAACGACAACCACAATTACCAGCTCTGTTTCTGACACTAACAAAAAGCCTGGCAAAGCTCAGAAGAAGAAAGTCCCGCACTCACCAAACCTCGCAGGCAGGAATTCCGCGCAGTCGTTCCGCTGCAGGCAACCAGTCGTCACACAGGGCTCGTTGCACTGCTCCCGGATCGTCGTTGAGCTGCTCAGCATACAGTCAACTGCATCTCTTCGCTGCTGGCCTCCGTTGTCGCGATCTCACCGCTGGCAGACAGTTGTTTGAAGTCGTAGGCGATCTCACCGCTGCCAACCAGATGTTTGAGATCCGGCCCGCTGGTACGATCTGTTGGGAACTCGGCGCTGACGCCCGTGGCTGTACCTGGGTCGCAAGCCCCAAGGGTAGCGTTGGCCTGGCGGCCTGGGGTACAACTGGAAGCATCCGAAGGTCCCGGCAAAGCATGAGTCGACTGGTAACAACGAAACAACTTGTTTATTTTAACATCGCAAAGAGTTGGCGGTCAGTTTTACCGAAGTAGAGAGACGGGAGAGCACTTCACTCAACAGAAGAAATCGGAGCCCTCCCTTTTGGCGTCCGGGGGCAGCTGTTTTTATACTCTCGCAGTTGAGGGCAAGAAGGAACCCCTCAAAAGACGAGCACGTGAATGTACAATGGGCTAATGGTGACGCACACTGTCGTAGCGATGCCGTAGCACCATGACGAGCACGATCTCGTAGCACCCTGTCGAGCACGATCTCGTAGCACCCTGTTGTAGCGCTGCCGGTCGGGCACAATGACTGTAATGAGAGGATGGTCCCTGCTTTGGCATCGCCTGTTTCGGGCACAATGACTGGAACGAGATCCCTGCTTTGGCATCGCCTGTTTCGGGCACAATGACTGGAATGAGATCCCTGCTTTGGCATCGCCTGTTTCGGGCACAATGACTGGAATGCGAGGATGATCCCTAGGCGGTCGCATCGCCGCAGTCGCGCCTGGAAACACCTGGCGATGAGTGTTGCGGCGACGACGATCGGGCCAAAATGTCTGCCGCCCCGCCGCAGTCGCGCCGGCAAAAGCACGTGTCGCAGGCGAAACGCAACAAGTCGCACCTCTGCCCTCGAGCACAGCAGCCTGATGACCATTAAGTCCCGATCGGCCTTTTATTTCTTGATAGCCTTTACTAGCCCACTTCACACGGAAACACATTATAGGAACACACCAGCCCAGCAAGGGCTCAGGAGAGCAGCAGTCAGAACTCTGTCATGTACATCAGCCCTTCTAACCTATGAAGCCATACTGGTTCTGTTTCTTGCAGTTTATGCACTGGAACCATTATACGCGAAGATTGGCTAAAGTATCTCCTTATTAACTGTATGGTACATTACCGCTCGTCCTCGCCTGCATAACGATAGGCTATTCTTGACAACCAAACAGTATCTACACCTAGACGCATTACGACGCCAAATGGAATGCATTCGTCGTTATCCAACAGTACAATATCTAATGCCGTAACTACATATAGGTAAGCCAATTTTTAAATGTTTTTTGAAGTATTTCACAAAAGAAGTAACCTCCCCAACAATCTAGAAGTACGTGTTCAGTTGTCTCTGATTGCATACAACTAAAACAGTGATTGCCCCATGGTACGAAAGAACGCCCACGTATTTCTCTCATTCCAAATCCAGGTAGTTCATTGAAACGATGGAAGTGCGCGCACCGCGCGGCTTGTTCTTCTTCTTTTCTTGTGACAGTTGGCCGCTCAGATGCGCTGTGTTAGACTGAACTATATATCAAGGACCGGCCGGCTTTGCTCGGTACTTTGCTCGTAGCACGCCACGTAGAAATCGTGCGATGTTCTACCGATTTACCAATCGCCCAACAAAGTTATGCTTTAACTTTTCTTCGTTGAAGTATAAATGCCACCGTCGTTATGTGGTGCGGTTTATAACATACATCACATGACGTGGCCATAGGTACGTACGATTGCATAACACACAGTCACTGTGTGTGAGTTAAGAGCAATAACGATGTCCGACGGTGACGCTGGACGCCAACGCCGGATTTTCTGTGACACGGGGCCCTTAACACTATCGCGGTAAAATGCCTAGCTTGCCACCAAAGTGCCTTCCGGGGAGAACTCGGGTTGAAGTTGAAGGTGTGCATAGTAATCTGACGGTTGGGAGAGTGTACGGCACAGCCACATTTGGAGCGGCCAGAACGCCAACACGCAGAAAAACTATGTAGTCACAGCCAGGAAGGGACGGTGATCCTGACAAAGTAACCCAAGAGGCGGGTTCTGGTTGCAGTCGCAGACAATAAACGTAGCCCAGCGTTACAGCTCGATTATCATAAACACGGGAGAGCTCAAGATTAAGTACGCTGGTTGCGCAGTCTATCAGTGCGGAATGAGTCGACAAAAGCTGCAAATGAACAACAATGTCGTCGCGGCATTGCTCGAGAACGGCAACTATGACAGAAGTGTCGCCGGTGATGGTGATCACAAAAATGCCGGACTTCTTCCCTGAGTGACACGAATAAAACTAAAACTGGCTGGTGTCAATACTGTTTTTAGATGGCTACGAAGGAAAACAGTCATTACGCAGATGCGTGTACTAGTATCGTCGAGTGCAGATACATGCAGATAAACCGCCAGCGTCAGTGAAGCTCCGTCTTGTCGGCAATACAAGGAGAGGAACTGAAGAGGGATTCGATGACGCAGCAGTATTTAAGGGAAACAGTCGTAAAAAATATAGGCCAAATTGGAAGCAGGCTATGAGTTCGCCTCACGATAAAATTTTAACTCCTTTCCAGCCTGTCTTCTGCGTGACGAAAAGTTTGAGATTTACCTCGAAGGTAAATCTCAAAGTCTAAATCTATGTACCTGGAGACTGTACGTATGACTGAGAGGGAAACAGCGCCAACATTCGTTAATGACGGTAAAAGGGCTTACTTGTGGCATTTACATACAAGGTTGTGTACCATGACGCAATTCATCGTGGAAGCATTACATTGTTATGATGCCGAGGACGACGCTTATGTACACGTGTTCCTGGACTTCCTCCTTTGCCTGCATCAAACAGCAGCTGTGCTAGAAACCCGACAGCATTGTGCAATTTTCGTTTGGCATGATAACTCGCCCACGGCGACCATAAAAGAAACACGTCAGCAGCTGTGAAATGTTAAGAAGGACCAATTCCGGTTGCTGTGCAAGAATGCGTTGTGCATTGCTTTGGGAGGTGGCTATTTGAGGCCCTATGTTGCACTATGTGTTACGGGTGGCCGTCCCCTTACCAGCGTGCCTGGTCCGTAAGCGAGAGACAACCCGTGCCACTTTCTCCGGGAACATGTTAAGCACCCTGTGCGCGGTTGTAGACGTTGCAACCAAAGCAGCAGTGCCTCAAATCATCTCACCTGCGTTTTCGACCAGAGGCGCAGTGTCTCAAGAGCGGCGTCTCAAAACACTAGCTGACAAGAGGGAAGAATGAGAAAACGCTCCCCTAGAAGCTGCGGTATACCAGCGTATTTCTACAGATGTGTTAGACTAGCCTATCTTCAGAATCGGACCACGTAAACGGCTGTAGACATAAAACATAGCGGTTAGTTCCCGAAGAAACCTAAATATTTAAAAAGCTGAGGTTTAAGCATGTGTTTAAAGTGGCGCATAATTGCATGTAGATATGTGAAGTGACTGTCGTTGTATCTTATTGATTCTTTTTTCCTTCGATAGTTTTTTTTTTTTGTATTCTCTATACTTCAGTACACGCAAGGGTTCGCGTGTGATGAAGTGCCCTGTTTCTCGACGTTGCTGCAGTTTTCACACATACTGAAATTCTCCACTGCCGAAATTATACAGTTGGAAGCACACCGCTCCTCACTGCCATGGGCTCCGTCTGACGCTACCTGCGAAGGCTAAATAATTAATTTTAATCCAACGGGTCCAAAGGCTACGAATGGATGGCATTTTATCTTTTTAGTGTTCTTTTTTTTTTGCGTCAGACCTTCAAATCACTGGGACTCCAATCTCTGCGATCATGTAAAGCTGGTTTGAGTATATCGATAACTCTCTCTTTTCTTTCGTGATCTATTTGTGATATGCTAAATCGTTTTACTACAGGCAGCTAATAATAATAATTAATAACTTGGGAAACATATTGGGTTTCTAATCACATCACCTAAAACCACGTGACATACAAGTGAAGTGGATGTTGAAGATAGAATGATAGGACAAGGGCCGCGTGGCACACACGCGTGTGTAATCATCGTTAGGACCACGTGGCAATAAATGAAGTAGGTCGGACTAGCCGAGGCATCGCCCTTTGTTATTTATTCATTTGGAGATTCAAGAGATCATTAAGAAAAGCCACCGACTTCTCTTGTACAGGCAGCAGAAAATTGACCGGCTTAAAAAAAAGAAGAATGCTAGCTTCTAGCATGAAAAGGTAAACCTTGGAAAGCGTAGACCGACGAATAAATTACTTTATTGAAATAGACGAAATAGAGACTGGCATCCCCGTATGCGATGTCTTCGAACTTGAAATCTACCTCACAGCCATGCCCCATGTCTAGATTGAAGAATTATAAAAGGGGCCAGAGAACAACATTGAAGTTACAGCAACCGACTTAGCACGCTGTAGTCCCGAATCACAATTCATGGGAATTAAGTTGAGTGTACAAGTAGAGACGGCACGAAGCAATAGAATAAATAGAAAGATGGAGTGCTCGGGCTAGGTCTCATGCCTTTTTTGCGGGACATTTTTGTTTTGTTGCTCGATATATTTGGACTACATCTGCTAGCAAATAAAAAAGAAAGAAACGCGTGATACGTGGCGGAAAATGAAATATCTTCAGAGAACTATCTAAGGATGCAGCGCATAACTGCTGGAGGAGTATGAACATTGTGGTTTGCATTGTGCCTTTTCAGTTAATTTCTGTTGATATTGCGGTCTTCTTTCCCATAGGTTCAAAGTCTAACCTTCGTGCTTTCCAAATGCTTCCAGAACTGTAATTTGTCACAAGATACCCACAGTCCCCTTGATTTTCGTTGAAAAGAAACCCGTGTAGAAGTGATAATGATACACTGATGCGATCAGACATGATCTGGATGTACAGGTTATTCACCACATAGATGAAAAACTTCCAATGACTAGCGCGCTACTCAAGATCGCTGCTGCTCATGAAACCACTCATTCAAGTGACAGATTCGAGACGAGATCGTAATATTGTGTCCCTTCGCTCGCGACCGCCACATCCTCAGAGGAATAGCATGAGGGCAGTTTTCAGTAGCTCAGAAAAAAGGTTTACCAGGTGCTTATCTTAGCAACGATACACTGAAGGACCTTAGTTTGAGTTTTAAACATCGGCAAGAATGATTGCATGGCTGCCACTATCGTTCGTAGGGCCGTATTTATGGTGCGTCCATTCCTGCGGGTATGTGCCTTCATGAATCCTCTTATAGCGAAAGAGAATGTGTGAAAAAAAAAACGAAAGAATGAAGTACCCCACATTTTTCCTCTTTTATTCTTGCGCAGTGTATAAGTTTACTTGAAAACAGTGGCCACCTTACTCCAGAAGACGACAGGGAAAAGATAAATAAGGGATAAGAACGTGAAATGGTATCAAACCACAATATGACTGTCATCTGTTCACCCCACGCGTCCAGCTGCTTTCTTTTGAAGGCTGTAACAAGATACCAAGAGTGTCAAAGAGTATGTTGTGTTAATAGCCAGTGCTGAATAAAGATAGAAATATAAACCGAGGACAAATGCACCAAGCACGAAACCAATATTTATTTGTCTATATTAACCGCGGCACCTTTCCAAAGCGCCTTCCGTCATAGACAAAGTGTTGAGACTACGGACGTTGAATGCCATCAGTAATTGATACTAGCGCGGTATGCAGAACGCCTAATAAACGCACAGTGGCTCCAAAAAATCTGCAGCTTTTCCATAGCTGTGTTCCACAGAATCATGTCGCGCTGCACGTCTTAGGAATGAATAAGCCACAGTCGCAGTGCCTTTAGCCGCTATGCGTACTTCGCCCTTAGCATCTGCAGGTAATCCCCAGATCATATCGCTCGCCGAAAGGGCGTTGCATGGTTGACCAGCACGGGAAGTTCGTGGTTCGCGCAACACATTATGTTCCACACAAGAACGCGTGCAAACGGCTCTGCGCGCTTCGGTATTCGATACGTCGAATACGATCGCGATCATGCAGACTGCGACAATATTATAACGCACGGCAAGAGACTACCAACAAAGCGAGAGGGCAAGCCCCCGTAGCAATGGTCGCAACGACAGAGAAGTCCTGGCGTGACAAACGGTGGCCGCCCCGACTGGAAAGAAACGGATTAGGTAATAGCTCCAGCCTCCGAGAAAAAAAAAAGGAGGCGCCGGCTTTGCCTGCCGCTATCCGCTCGCACTAGTGCTTGCTTGCTTTTCGGCAGATGGCCATCTGCAAAGGACGAATTAACGAGTCGGAGAGGGAGAGATCGAGTAAGAAGAACCACGCGCAGGTCTTGCCACTGAAGCCGCGGCGCGCGGCATGTCTTTGCATCGGCGCAACCAGACTTTTCGCGTATACTACACTCTCGCCCCCTGGCGGTGGTTCTGCCGCGCCGCACGACTAGTGCGTCTGCTCTCGGCGCTTTTTTTATTTTCCGCGTCGAGGCTTCGTGACGCCATGCCCGCTACGTGTCACCACCATCGTTTCTTCGCATTCTTTCCTTTTCCTTCGACTTCAGGGTGCGCGCTCTTCACGGGCTATGAGCAAAGCCGCCTTAGCTTGTTTTCTTTGTTTTTGTCGGCTTCTTCCGAACTCCTCTCCTTCCTGAAGATCTTCGCGGTCGATTTCTACTTAAGACCGGTGGGCCCTTGTTTTCTGAGGTGTATGTAGTGGGATCGCGCGGCTGGCGATGACGATGTCTTAGCAAGCGCTCTGCGTTCACCAAACCGTGCCTCGCCCGAGAGCGTGCTAAAGATAGAGAAACAAATGTGTTCTCTCAAAAGCAACAAAAAATAAATTAAAAGGAGCGAAGTTTCTTTCAGACTAGCATGGTTTCAACTCTGTCGCGCTCTGTATACATCCACTATAGTTATTTCGTTATATTGTATAGATTGACTTTCCTTGTTTCTTTTTTCTTTTTGCTGAACCTTCTACTAGCTCGGCCCCATCACATACTGGCTTTCAAAAAAAAAAATAAGAAGAAGGAGACGTAAGTCGGCTTTTCAGTCGAGAGACAAGTGCTTCGTTCTCTTGAAAGCAATGGTTCTCTGGAGCTCCTTGGAAATGGGTCACAAACGTAGCGCCATGTCGTGGGAAGAAAGAACACTAACAGCTTTCCTGGTTCCAGGAAAGAACGAAACAAACCGCCAGAGTGCTTATTTGCCGTCTTAAGTGCACGCACTACTTCCAGTGCACACCAAAATGCGCGAAAAGCAAATGCGTCTTCGTTGCGCATGTTGTATCTTGAATCTTGTATCTATTTGTTGCATCTCTTGAACGAGGAAAATAATCGATATGACATTTCGATAATCCCTAGCCGGCTTGTGAAAGTTTATAATTGCAGAGCATTGCTTCGCGGTGGTTCAACGTCTGGCGGTAACCACGTAATTCTTTGTTCCAAAAGTGACAACGACATGGACTTTTACAAATCGGGTTAGTCCTTCACGCTGGTCCATTCTTGGTGCTGCCATCCTGATTGCTGGCATAAACAGGTAAAACAATTTACCCCTTGTAATGACGAGTACCACCTGGTTGACTGTTTTGTCGGCTACACTAAGAAACTTCATCTTGTTACCTTCGACGGTTCAATTAGTTGGTCTTGTTCTTTGCTCTAGACTGCGTAATGACATATAGACGTGAGTAACGAGGTGCGTGGCACGATCTTGAAGACAAACCATTCTGTTTCTCTGCACCAGGTGAGTGCTCGAGGCATGAGCACTGCAGCAGGTTTGTTGGCTGTCGTCAGTGCGAATTCATTTCTTTCCTAGTGCTCTCAAGACCAGTGGCATTACAGAGACAGCTTCGTAAGAACGTGCTGTACAAAAGCTGCCAGAAATGATATTTAATTGTGTTTGAGTAAATTGACACAAAGTTTCATTGAACCTTGCCTAAAGAGCAGGCTTCCTTCTTTTGTAAACAGTCGGTGTCACGTGGACACCTGCGAGAACGCCCCGCTTGCCGGAAGAGTTTGGGTATGTTAATAAAATTATGTTTTCTGGTTCTAAGCACGAGCAATTAGATCAAGTTATTCGTTGTCAGAATGCAATTTATATTAAAATGAAATTATGGGGTTTTACGTGCCAAAACTACTTTCTGATTATGAGGCACGCCGTAGTGGAGGACTCCGGAAATTTTGACCACCTGGGGTTCTTTAGCGTGCACCTAAATCTAAGCACACGGGTGTTTCCGCATTTCGTCCCCATCGAAATGCGGCCGCCGTGGCCGGGATTCGATCCCGCGACCTCGTTCCTCAGCAGCCCAACACCATAGCCACTGAGTAACCACGGCGGGTAACAATATATATATATATATATATATATATATATATATATATATATATATATATATACACATATATATATATATATATATATATATATATATATATATATATATATATATATATCCACAAACATGTGTGTTCGTAGGCTTCGCATACTGTCGTTGGTATGTGACCCGGGAAAAAAGGCACCACAGTACCTAATGTTGTGGCAACGACTGCCTGTCACTTGCAAGGATAGCACCACGGATACGAACAAGCGCGGCCACTCGATCACTCGAAGGTTGGAGCTTGTCCAGCGGAACTTTTTAAGGTTTACTTGCCGTTTTACTTTGGTGAAGGCGCCTCAAGGCGTTCTCAGCATGAGTAAATGTTCCTTTCATTGAGAAAGATATACAAAGGGCAATATGTGCCCGCCAACAATTTTGTTTTGTTGCCTCTACGCTCATATTTGCGTGACTTCAGCTCATGCTCCGCGCAGCATAAGCGCAGAGTTGCAAACCTCCGCAGAGCGCATTTCTAAAAGAGACATGTGTTAGACCACCAGACGCCGGGTCACCTGACAACCCTGACCGGGTGGGTTGGGATGACAGAGAAGGGGCAATTAAGCAACTCTCGTCGCGCAAACGCCGTCAGCGCGCTCCAATCAATAACGTGACGATGGAGCACGCCAAGGGCGAAAACAGACGGGTCCTACCCCTGCCTTGCCCCCCCCTATTCCACGCCCCCCCCCCCTTCTGGTCTGCCGCCACCACTCAACGACAGAAGCAGTTGTCGCGCCGCCAGCTACACAAACAACGCAGCTCTGGCGCGACAGTCAGGCGACTTCGGGTGGCAGAAAAAGGCGGGGGAGACGGAGAATTCACACACGCGGAGGCATGCGTTAGCGACACTCTGCCGAACGCGCACATATAGCATCTCGAGGAACGCGCCATCATGTTCGCGTGTAGCGCGCCGCACCACGTGCTAAAAGTAGAGCACGCGCTCCGAGACGGAACGTTTCGGCCGGACTGCCGAGACGAAACGGAGAGCCTGCCGCAAGCATCCCGTAGCCGTGCTCTCCGAAAGACAGGCGAGCATTTCGCCCCGGCATCCACGTAGAGTAGCTTGCTGGCGCCGCAAGACGCACGTGTCCAAACTCTGGGCCAACGCGTCACTGGTAAAAGCCATCAACAGTTCCATTCAGCACCTCCGACGAGGAGACGCTGGAATGAAATTTGCGGTGGCGCGTGCCGTACGTCTCAAAGGAATTCAGTTCGGCAACTAGAAGCCGGGGTACGCTCGCTGCACCATTTCTTTTGCCACGGGCGTCACTTTAGGAAGCACGCAGGTGTGCCATGTTGCTTTTTGGGGCTATTTCTTTCCCCAAGTGGACTCTAAGAAGTCAAAAAAGAAGAACAAAAAAAAAAGAAGACGGCGGGTCATTCATTCCTGGATCGAAATGGGACGACGCCGACTCCGAGCGTCCTACTTTGGCTTTTGGCTCGATTATAGAGCATTCGACTCCACGCAGGCTCTGCGAGGCTCACAGATGTGTGCCGCTTACGATGCCAAATTCATTACGCACGCCCACATGTGCTTGCCCAAGGAGCCGCACTCTCTCCGTCCCTCTCATTCCGTGACGTCCTCGGAACCTGAGCGAAGAAGCTCGCGCCGTCTCCGACCGTGGTCCCCCGGTCCAAAACGCAGCCGTCGCACGCGCAGAAGCTCTCGGAAAGACACGGCAACAGCAAGTAAGCAAAGCGCGCATCAAGCAGCCCCCGTTCCGCTCGGCTGTGCGAGAAAGTCCCGGGGCGGGCCCAGACACAGCGGGACGCAGCGTTCCATCATCGTCATCAGGTGCGCCGCTGTGCTGCGGCTCGAGTCCGGGGCGAGCCGCCAAGGGTCCGAAGTAAAAGCTCAAAGCTCGGCCTCAGTCGCGGCTCGAAACCTGGCTCGACGCGGCACTTGCTGCCACGGCGCCCGCGCCCGTTGACAAATGGACCGCGAGCAGGAGCGAGAGAGCGGCTGGCTGCTTGGCCCCGCGGCGAGCGGCCATCTTTCTTCCACGCCGTGGCAGCGTGGCACCGAGTGAGCGCTGAGCTGGGCGCGAGGCGTCGCGCGCGCGCGAGGGTGCAGCTGACGCGTGGCGCGGGGACATCGCTGGGATTGCAGCTCCCTCCCTCCTCGCCGATAGAGCTGACTTGCGTGCGTCTTCGCCAGCAATAGTGGCCACTAAATCTAGGCAACGGAGATTTTCTCTGCGAGTCGAGACACAGATTCACTTATATGTTCTCCTTGTTCGATGCCTTTTGAGAAGCATGGCTACACCTAAGATCAACTTCAGAGTGGTAGCTCTGCGAGAAAGTCAGCGCTGGCTGGTGTTCTAATAGAATTGCTTCTGGTAATAACATATGTAATGACTGCCTCAAATACGATCGGCGGCGCTGAGTTAAGAGCACTTTAAATTAACTCAGTTGGGGGTCACTTTGGTTGAAGATACTTTTTAAGTTTTGCAATGCTCTACCTAAAAGATGAGTTCAATATAACTTTTTCTCCAATGAGAAATGTTTTATCTACAAATGCAAAATCAATGTGTAATTGACCAATGCCTATAAACAGCAGCGCCGCAACGCATTTCTTTCATAACCATCACGGACCGCAACGCGTCTCTGGCATTTATGGGTATTCAATGTAAAGTACGAACAGGTGCATCAGATTTTATTTACGATTGCTGGATAAAGACGCATAGTCCCGCCTGCAGCATGGTTCAGGCTAAGTTTACACGGCTCGGTCAGTCACTAATAACACTAATCTTCAATGTTGGCGCCATTGCTAACACAAACTTTTATATCAGTTTTGGCACCTGGTCAGTTCCAAGGAACGCCTCGTTTACCTGTTCTAAGCACAGGGATATTTGTGCACATTGGCGGCCCACACCATATCAAAGCGCTTATTCAATTCCTGCAAACTATTAGAAAGAGTTAGCGCCTTTAATGATAGCCTTTCATCTTGCCGTTAGCGCTACTAATGTATTCGTCAGCGATAGGTTCCTTTCAAACAGATGAGTAATTCTGCATTTGAAATTCAAAACGACGAGTTTCCTTTTTCTTTTTTAACCGAAGGGCGAAGCACTGATGGCGACAGACAAGGTATTATAATATTGGGCGTGATACGAGTGGCTTATAGAAACTTTGATACCATATTGCACTTCCCGCTCAAGAAATTATGCTGAGGTAAAGTAAAATAATTTGCACTCGGAACGTAAAACAAAAAGTTGGCACCGAATACCAAATGTGCACATTAGCGTCTGTTTCGAGATCGTTCTAAAGATGCAGCAAACTTGACAGACGGTGACAGCTGACTGTCTAAAGCACTAGGACACGTGATAATGCTCTGTCCTAAACACTAACCATGGGAAATAATCCCAAGCTTTCTTCTCCTTTGGGAATACTATAGCGTGGCTACGCCGTGGAACGTTGATATCGGCAATTCCTGGCCAGTCAACGCAGAAGGAACTCGGAGTCAGCGAGAACAGTTTACATCCTTTGAAGATGCGGACAAAAGGTGCTTCCAGAACGGTACCTTTATGAAGAACTCGGGTTAAGTCGAGTTTTCGAACTCGTAGAACACGCTTTAATTCGCGGAACCTCACGGTATTTGTGCGTTATTCGTCCTCCGCCTGCGTGATTCGCAGCTATGGAAATATTTCAACGCAGGACAAGAAAATACACAGAATCCAGAATCACTGCACACCTGATGCTCGTAGGCGTTGTGTCCCCCCTCCCCTCTCCCCTTCTGCGTAATGCAAACTTCACCAATGTTCGCAGGAAAGCAGCCCATACCATCGATTCATTACCGAACGGCGGTGTTTTACTTCAGCTCTAGCGCTCTCTGGTTTTGTAAGAGTCAACGAGACAATTGATACAAGTGATGAACGTGGTTAGACAATGTTGATCCGCCCCTGCTCTGCGAGCAGTGACCACTCCCGCACAACTCTCGCGAATAAAGCAGTGCTTCTGGAGGGTCCCGAAGGTAGACATGCCCGTTTACTACAGCAGCGCAAAATAGTGACAGCGAATGACGCTGCACCCGGCAGAGAATCCTAACCACCCGCAGTAATTCAATAAAAACGATAGTATACGGTACAAAACGAAACTGCAGCTATACCTTCTTCCTCAGCTTCAGTGGCTCAACAGGATAGATATTGCTCAAGAGGAGAACATCACGAAGGAGAACAGGAGCGAGCCTGGTCGTTACGCAAGGGATCCGAAGCGAGTTGGGGAGAAGAGGGAGGAGGGAGTAAAACGCGGGATGCTGACGGCGGCTGGAAAGGGCGGCGCTTCAGAGTACGGGAAGAAATAGGGAGAGAGGAAGGGCGAGACGACCGCCGCTCACGTCGAAGCCAGATCGATGGGGACGTTCTGGACGGCGAGAGCAGGAGAAAGAGGAGAAGTCCAAGGAGGGATCCGCCACCAGAGGATATCAGACCGCCACCCACACAACGCGAGGAAGTCCCGGGGACGCGTCTCTCACTTTCTGCTCGCCGGCGTGCTACTGGCCTCCGCCTCCGTTTCATTTTTCGATTCCCTATTCTGTGTTTTGCGTTTCCTTCGTTCCCCAAACCGCTTCCCCTTCTTTCTCTGGCGGCTGCAGGGAGAAAGCAGCAAGAGTGCCGGAGCGTCATTGACGTAGACACGTTCGTCTCGCTCTCCCCGCCTCCTTTTATCCATGGCAGGAGGGAAAGGAGAGAGCCACGCCAGACTAGCCTTATACATATACGTATATGGCAGTATACGCAGCACTGCCGTGCCGCTTGGGCTGTTTTCGCGGCCGGCGCTATTGATTTTTCATCGATCCAGCCCGAGCTTTCTTCCTTTCCTCTTTCCCTCAGAGCTTCGCTCGGAGTATGGTCGGTCCTCTGCGCTGCTCGCCGTATGGGTCCGCCCTGTTTTATACGTATTTGCGCGCTTCCGAACCTCTCTGTGCCACCCTCTCGTCACCTAACTCCCTTCTGTATTTGACAAGTCTCTGTCTCTCTCACTCTCTTTCTGCACTTTGTTATTGTTCGTCGCGACAAGACCTCCGGCGTTCACGACTTTTTCTTGCGGTGAAATCTTGCTGCCGAAAAGCACATGTGGGCGCCTCCTTGTGTGTATCTGTTAGGAAAGAGCTCGGAGGCGCCTGCCGAACAGGGCGTCGCGTGTTGTCTGCTGACGCTGCTTGTTCCGACTGCCCTTTGCTGCAACCGAGCGGGCGCTCGATGCCACGCTGACGGAACGGGGGGGCGCGGAGGGAGGACGTTGTGCGGGACACCGGTCAACGGAGGATGCGGACCGGCCACGCGGCATTGCGATCGCCGAGTGATCGATACGGAGCCGCTGGAACTACTGACTCTGCTGACGTCTGCGCGAGCGACCGATGCTCGCGCCTAGAGGCCGCTATGGACGTTGGTGATCAGTAATGGATGTTGGTGACATTTGTTGCATTAACTGCTGGTACTGGGCACGAGGCGCGGGCTCCTTCGGAGCACACGTGGTATCTTAAGGTGTCCGTAGAACAAACTGCACTTCTTGTCCACCCCGCTCTGTGGAAGTTATCCTTCCCAATACCACAGTGCGATGGGCAGCGGTACTTGAAGTAAAAGCCGTCAATGGTGAATTTTATATGGTTGAATAATGAAGCGCGAGCATTATGAGTAACCCTTGTGCATTCACCGACAAAAACGCTGCGGAGCTTTGCGCTTCAAACTGCATTTGATGAATTTCACCCAAATGTTTCGGACTATAGAAAACATCGAATATAAAATAAAACTAAACGTGTGGTCTGGCACTTTCTGGTCGAAAAAGAACGTTCCCAGCAAGGGCCATATTTTAGACATGTTCATTATTCGAAATGTTCGAGCAACGTGCACGTCAACTGCTCATACGTATCTTATTTCTATAGATAGCACTCCACAACATCTCATGGCTAATACCTTTTGCCTCTGAGTATGAAGTCAGAGGTTCAACTGCAGGCTAGGGTGGCCGCATTCAAGTAGTGCAAGAGTGGCAAATTACGCATGGGGTACACGTTACAGACCTTACGGTGATCCAAATGGAGTCGCAATAACCTACTGAGGCGCCTCCTGCACCCACGAGGTTGATTTGGCACACGCAGCTACGACTATCACGCAGTCATATTTTCCCCGCTTTTTTCAACTCCGATAGGAAACGGACAAAAACTTGGCAAGAACTTGTCAAGAAACATGCAGTGCAGATGGTGAGTAGCAAAAGCAGCATTGCTTACAACGTAGCGGTAAACGTTATCGCTAGATGGTCAAGTGGCGACGATTGAAGTAAATTTCAGTAGAAATCAATTCCGACGATGACCAATGTCACCGAGAGCATTGTTGAAATTCCCTGCATTGCCAAGGCCGTAGATGCTTGATAAAATAAAGTGCCATCGTATCTCACCAGAATTCCTTAGAGCTATCGCTGATTATAATTGTTATTGGCCAATATTTGTATCTATACGTTTTTATCATTATTTCCAGCTTGCTTTAATTACAAACTGTCATATTGCTTTATCAGTGGGTGCATTTGATTTTAGTTTCAACAAATGCCTCTGACCTGCTGGCGCAAATATAGCTGCCAATACTGTGCAAAAAGAAAGCCTGACTCAGTGAAGACGCATAAACGAACCATATTCTTCTGAACGTGCGCTCAGAAGCGAACGCCGCTGCTCGATGAACGGGACTGTCCCAAAATAGCGTCTGAGGGTTTGCTTGTCAGGCTCCATGTCACGTTCCACACAGACATCGTCTTCGAAGTTCCAAGGAGAGGCCTAGTTAAAGAAGACGCGGGGCGAGCAACTGCTGGTTTCCTGTCCGACTATACATGCGTATGCTACAACGTATGGTACTTTGTTTACTTCATTTAGTTCTTGCTGTTGGTGTGTGAAGAGACGTTGGCTTCTCTGAGAGTGCGGCAGAGAATGTTGCTCAGGAGGAGTTCATGTGATGCCATAATGAACTTTTATATACTGGGTTATGGCATACACGTAGCTGTCGCACTAGAATGCAAGATCACCCAGCGTGGCAGAAGAAGAAATATCATAGAAGTTCATTACACGTAGTGAAGCAGCGTTGTTGAGTCCATAAAGGAAGTGTGGTGTAGATAATTTGGTTCGAAAGTGCTTAAGAAAACAGAGAGACCGTGAGATTGTGAAGCGACTTTAGGGGAAAAAAAGAAAGGAAGAAAACGCTACTGCATGTTAATCATCATTGATGGAGAGGCATGGCATGGAGAACTTCAAGTATATTCAAGTATATTACGGAAAAAAAGAAAACAATTAATTGTCTCATTTTGAAGTATTTAAAGGTGATCAGAAGAAAATGTTCAAGCCACGTGGGATTCTAGGGGAACCTAAAACCCCTTAGCTTGAATATAGGTATACAAAATACTACCGAGAACTGCATGGAAGATGAGGACACTGCAACTAATACCTGATGGCACTCAATGTTGAAAGGATTATCTTTAACTTCAAGGTGCTTAATTATCGGCAACAATCCAGCTCCCAATATGAATCTGGTGCCCGCTGCTCCAAAACGGACATGCAAACATTTCATCAGCAGCAGAAACCCGTTTTCACTGAGCAAGAGTGTCCGATGCCGCTGAAAGTCAGCATATAAGTAGCAGTAGCTACACTGCTGAAGCAAGGATCCCCAAAGGAACTTAATCTTCACTTTGTGCTGAGTAAACAATGAAAACAGCAGAAGTATACAGTAAAATATCCAGTGGGAACTTCGAAGAAAAACTCACAATGTATGCTGTGAAAGTAAATCAGGGCAACGCTATCGGCAATTTTGTCGATATACGGGGTGTCCCAGCTAATTTTAGCCAGAGTTTAAAAATATGCGAATGCCGCGTAGCTGGACAGAACCAAGGTATTATTGTTTGCCGTCCCTTGGAGATACTCGGATATTTTTTTCTTTCTAATTACATAATTAGCGCTAACTAATTATACAACTTCTCAAATGTTATAATTAGATGAAACCTGTCAATCATCAAACTGTACAGCAACATGAAAAACTCCTGATACAGCATTCTGTTGCTCAATGAACGCGCTGCATAAAAGTGTTTTTACGAGCGTGAAAGAAGCCCGCGAATAAACGCAAAGTGCATCGAGTGGCGAGTCGCGCGGCAATTTTGCGTGTATTTCACAACTCCACTGTGAAAGATTTATGAATTGCACTGTATTGTTTCAGGCACCACGATGCTGTACTTCTTTTATGTACAGTGGGCCTTTATGGGAGCAAAATCCGATGTTGGTCCTCAAAAGTACGCTATAGTTTGGGACTTCTGCAAACAAGATTGCTTACAGGGAATGGTCATCTGAAACTTTATAAATGCCCGCTTAGATTTGTAATGGCAAAACTAGCAATTCAGTGTCAATTATTCTTTCTTTCCGAGGTGTCTTTCTTATTCAAGTGTGGCACCTATAAGAATTTGGGAGATAATGGGGGACAGGGACTTGGTGTTGCTTTCCCAGGCGCACGCAGTGCTGATGTAAGAATTGATATACATAAATATAGACATAACACTTGACGATTGATGCAGGCATACAAGGGTAAGGCATTCAGCCTTTGGTTCAATGTTGCTTGAAACACTCAAGATAGTGGTGGGCTTTCTTGCGATAACACTCAATTTCTCCTAAGATAATCATCTTGCACAGTTTGCTTGGTGGCATTTTTGTTGGAAGCTTCTGACCCGTTATAAGATGATGTCCAGCTGCGGTTCCCGAATGCGGGTTTCCTTATTCTGATCTCATAGCTCACCTCGTTTACAAGAAGAAAATACATTGTATTTGTGATGTCTGTATTCTACCCTTTACCTGGCAATCTTCATAAAATAGTGCGTAAATAACTGTTACTATTGAAAAGCACTTCCTAAAATATCTAAGCAATGGTTTGATATGTCTAAACTTACTGCAGCACTGGTCGCTCTTTATTGAAAGCGAAGACAAGAGCGTTGCCATTTTTGTCGGCGGCAAGACATGAACAGACAGAGAGAAACATTGCAATTACAGCGCAATACGAGTAATAAAACCGACAAACAACCCGCAGTGGGAACGCGCAATGCGCAGTATCGGCGTTATACAAAGCCCACGAACGCCGAACTCGACAGCACTGAGCCCCACGTCCCAAAAATATTTTGCCAAAATACAGGACGATTATATCTGTTTTGAGAACAAGCAAACACTACTATAGCCTACACATACGCCCAGTTCACTTAATAAAGTACACCTGCATGCACTTTCTTGTGACACCATAAAAATGAATTCTGTATGCTATGTCATGCCGTCATCACTTACGTCCTTCTGTTTTCACGCTTACACAAAAAAATCTGCTTCGCGAAGCAAATAGTAAGCCTGATCAAAAAAGTAATTGCGCGCACAACAGTACTTGCTACTCTCAGCATCTCTCCAACTTTCGCGATAAATGGATCAAACACATCATGGAACTAGTAAAAACTACAATGTGGTTTTCTCGGCAAGTCTCTCCTTAGAAAAATAGCATACTGAGGAGAACAGTATGCTTCTTCTTAATTTATTTAAGAATGAAAGTGGTGCTGTACTTTTAACATTACACTCAATTGGCGCTAATGGGTTCCTTGCAAAGATAAATTATACTGCAAATGTACACGAATATTGTCAGACTGTACTGCTAAGTTTTCCTCGCGCGTGAGGTTAGCATCGCGGAATGTACGATTTTCTACGGAATCGTGATATACCCACGAAATGCAGAATATTAAACAATTCAAAAGATTGATTCGAAGTAAATAACGTGCCCTTTCTTACGTGTTCACGAAGGTCTGAATGCGACAAGAAATACGGCTGCCACAAGAAGGATACCAAAATATCGTATAACTACGGTAACTTGATGCTCTAGGCAGGAGAGCCGATGCAGTAGGCGAGTGTGAACGTATTTCAAATACGCGCTGTTAAGCCAACTCCTGTAGCTCAAAACAAGACAAAGAAGGACCTGAAATTCCGGTGCCGAGTTCCGTTGCACCACAACGCACCTAGCCTTTTTCACATAAGTTGCTCTGTAGCGGGTATGCCTTGCTTTTACCGTCACTGAGTGAAACATGGGCCAGGGATCCCGTACAATCTCGAGCTTTAATTGGTTTCTAATGCCATCGGCTCGTGTCCGCTTGACGCCTATTATTCGTGGAAACAATCGGATTTTCGTACAGAACACCTGCACAAGATATGCCTGGTCGCAGCATCCATTCAAAAGACAAACACTTCTACTTTGTCCGCCATTCATTTTGCGATGACATCTGTCATGACGATAACTTAATGGCGATGCTGAAACACCATAGAGTAAAAACGCAATACAAGTAACAAAACAAAGAAACAACCCGCAGTGGGAAAGCGCAATCCGCAGGAGAACCGGCCTCACACAAAACATCGCGCCGAACTCGGCAACGCAGAGCCCCACGTGTACGAGGCACTGCTTTCCGCCGTCACAACCATCGCGAATGGGTGACAACCGCCAGAGAAAGCGTGGCACACAATGGGCGAGGGAGAAAACGATGCGGCAGCAAGCATCCGCCGCACGTGTTTTTCTGCCCGCCTTAATGACGGCGCACTCCGCGGAGCGGCCCTCTTATCTCAAAGAGAACCTGGAGATCCGAGTTTTGCTCCCGTTTGACGATCCCTCCCCCTCCCCTCTGCGCTGACGACTCTAAGCAGGCTTCAGGGCTCCTTTCTTCGCTCTCCAGCTGGGGCACAACGCGGGGGCTTCTAGATCGCGCCGTCGCCGGCCGCGGGGGCTCAAAATAAAAGGCCCCGAGGCCAAAGAGTAGTTGGTCGCTTCGTTGGCCGCGGGCGTCCGCTGCCGCCGCCGCTGCAGGGCCGGTGCTCCTCGGGCACGGTTCGTCAGCGACAAAACGACGCGCGGCGCTACAGCGTCGCGGCGGTGTGGGAGGAACAGTGCGTGCGCTGCAGCCGCGGCTGACAAATGACACGGCGACGCGCGACCGTTTTGCGGCGGTGCGCCCTTTGATTTGCGCCGGGCGCCTGGGAAGCAGAAGCAGCAGCGCTCGCCGCCGACCGGCTAATAGGGACTGTCGTTATACGGCCGCACTTCGTTAAGAGTGCGCATGTGTCACCGCTTGAGCTCGCTCCGGCGGCGGCATTCGTCCTCGACGCCATGCGTGGCTTCGCGGCACGGCACATTTCGCAGCGGCGAAGTACGTTATGCCAGTAATGTGCCGCGCCATATCGTAGCTCCGCTAATCTATACTTTGCACGACGCTATACGCTTCAGACCTTAGAAGATCTGACTGTATAGACATCACGAGACCCATCCACGCACAGTTTTTCACGCGCGTAATCATAGAAAAGGGTAGTAGCTATATTACTTATAGTAATATTACATAGCGAATAATAGTACTCTGTTTCCGTCATTGTCTTACACATATACAATGTATAGCCCGTGCATACAGCAATTTAGGTATTCAAATGCGCATTCAATTGAAAATGCATCGCAGAGGCGCCATGCATGGCACTGAAAAGAACTGTCAATAGGTCACCTACCCTGCAGGCATAAAAAGGAAACGAGCATGCATACACACATCACGCGAAAGAACTAACGAATAAGTGGACGGCAGCCCACCGCAGGCTCTCTTGCAGATTAGTGTCGCAAATGCTGCTATACATGTGTCTATTAAAAGCAACCGCGCACCTTTTTCTGCAGTCCAACCTAACCACCATCTCCTAGTGTTATTTCGTGCGTTTAAATTGCCTGCACATATTTTACTAAAAGACAAGCCACGTTTCACTGAAATCTTTTTCTGCATGACAACAAAAGCTTTCACATGGAATGAAATCCGCATCGCGATTCAAATCGGCCCGCTCGCGCAGACATGTCGCACAAACACAGGGGATCCGATCTTCGTGCAACCGGAGAGCGAACGAGTGCTCTCGTGCCTAATAAGTGGCGCCTCACAACCGACTCGACGTTAGCGATACGACGATGCTCAAAGCAGGTTTCTGTCGCATCCCTCCTCTAAAGGAGGCATCTCGGTGTGCAGGCCGACGGAGGCTGCTCGAAAAGCGCTGGCGAGCGCGTGCACCCTTGCGAGGCGGCGATGCTAATCACATAGAAGCGGGGCTCCCGGCTCCGCGTCCAAGGACACGTGTGCACTGTCGCGTCTGCTGAAACGAACTGTCAAGCGGCGTCGCGAGCTTCATCAGCCTACGGACAGACGGAGACGTGGATTCTGCCGCGAACCAGGTGCGGCCTCGTTAGGCCTAGCTAGGACTCGTCGGCAAATGATTGTAGGCGGCAGACGCTTATCTCAAGCTGCGCACTAATCCGTAGGCGGGGGAAGGGGGGGGGGGAGAAACACCCACCTACTGCAGCTATAGAGGGAGTAGGGCGCTGTCGTGAGCGATAAAGCGTATATAGTCGATTTTTTGGTGACGCCTGGAATAGAGAGACGTTCGGGGCAGAATAGAAAAACGATGACTGTTGAGAGATGCATAACGCTGTGCATTGCTGTTGTGCACTTGTTCTAAAATCAGAGTACTTCTAATTGCACCTCGAAACGATGCCTTCGAAAATTAGGACATTCAGTATACAAACGAAAAGTGAAGGTCTTGCCCGTCCCTTTTACATTCGGAGAAGGCTTCAATAGTTATTGGAGCGTAATACAATAGGAAAAGCTCCTGTGGTTAAACAAAAGCAAAGTAATTTAATTAACCTAAGGAAATCTATTTTAAGCGCAAACGCGCACATTGCGCAAATGTCAAATTAGTTCATCAATATGATGTCTGAATTAAAACAAACGTTTCATATTTAGCTCAAACTGCATACGACTAGCCCAGATAATACCTAATGACAAGCCGAAATAAAGTATTACGAACGCATCCCTCAACAAGCAAAATGGGTCAACAAAACATGCAACAATAATAACGCAAGAAAAAACAAGGAGAGGCGTGTCCCTCGAAAGACGAGAGGTGAAATGGCTCAGAAACCAGCCCCCTGCCGCCCGTTAACCTTACTGCACCAAGTGTGTCGTATGCGCAGGCCATACGTAAAACCCATTATCGCGTTTCGTTGTCGTTTCACCCAGCGGGGTTGACCGCACTGTTTTTTGCCCAAGCAGCCTCGGACTGGTTTGCGGTCGACAGAAAAAACAAAGGGGGGGGGGGCACCAGGCGCCACACAGAAAGATTTAATGCCCTCTAAGTGTACAGGCAAGAGGCGCGCACCATAAATCACGAGAACATTCGCCTCTTGCCTCCACCAAAGTCGTACTAGGACAAGACAGCCAAGCTTCTCGATGCGCTTGCGGTATTTAAAAGGCAGCACCGAAAGCAAATGGCACAAGGAGGGAGGTGAAATAGAATGAAGGACAAGCGTATATAAAACGAAGTGCGTGCGTGCGAGGAACGAATTAAGACTGTGCCACGCATTTCTGCCCCGGCCTTGCCTTGAGGGAGTGATGAGATGGTTAACTGCACGATGTGAATTTAGCACCGAGAGGGTGAACTCTGCAACTTTTTGGTATGACTACTTTTTTTTTTCTTGACGTTTCCCCCCCGTCCCTGACTCCATTCTAGTGTCCTTTGCGTATAGGAACACGCACGTCAAAGCTATAGTTTATACACAAAAGACAAAGTGTGCTACGGACGCAAATATATGGTGTTCTTTTGAACAAGAAACTTCAGGGTGTGAAAAAAAGGAGAAAAGAAAGCAGTTAAATGAGCGAAGTGCCTTAGGCGCCGACACCAGCTTTCTTTCTCTCTCTCTCTCTCTCTTAGGAGAGAAGGCATAGAGATTAACGAGCTGGCAAGGAATGTCGACCACTCCAGCGACGCCACAAAAGAAGCTGGGGTCCCCTGTAGAGGACACCATTACCGCTTACTTCGCAAGAGCGAGTATACGGGCTAAAGAAATTACAAAGAGTGCCAAGAAATAAAATCGCACACAGAATTGCCCCCTCAGCATGCCTCGAAGTCCTTCGACAAAAAAAGAAACTTCACTTTGTTCGCTTAGGCTTTGTTTTGCACTTTTATGACAATGCAGTTGACAGCAGGTGTTTCACTCTTGTGTTGAACTTCGCTCGTAGTCCATCCTAAGGCTTCAGCGTCTGTAATATACAGTGCTAGACCTGCGCATCTCGCACACGTACTTGAAGGTGTGAGGTTCCTGCACAGGGTATTGCAAGGCTGTAACGTTGCCCTTCCTATACTACCCAACGATACCTTGTAATGCAAGAAATAAACACGGCACAAGTGCTGCGCGGATGCCGTAAGTCATGCCTGATTAAATGGTGCTTACAGTCGCGTTTCGTTCTCTTGGCCACAATCAGTTACAAGTTATTTCGCCTCTTAATGGGCTGGCTGGAATATGTAGCGCCCACAGAGTGGTCTGCCGTATTGCAATGTTTTCTCCTGGTCTGAACTAGAATGTTATTGATTCGAGTTTTACTCGTTCGTAAAACACATGGCGGTGTGTAGACGACACACCCACGATGTTTTATTGCATCCTTTATTCCTGTCTCAATGTGTCTCTTCAAATCTTTTTTTTTTTTTTTACGTTTTCTCACCATGCAGTTGGCGGAGGATGATAACTATGCCGAGTGGTTACGCCCAGAAATTCGTTGTAATAGGGCCCGTCAAATCTACAATCACGCTGCTGCCCTTAGCATAAGATAATAATGTTTTAAACATTATTTGTCTGAAGTACAACTCTGCAGCAATGTTTCAGTGAAAACGACAACCACGAACTTCTGGCGCACTCCATCACTCGTATGTACACTGCTCGCCGGTCGAGGTTTAGAGCGTCGCATTTTTCGAGAGAACTTCTGTCATCGCAGTGCAAGCTTAAAGTTGACGAACGACTACGGGCAGCGCCAAGAGAAATGGTTCTCCCAATTTCTCACCACCGCGAGAGTTAGACAGGAGCCACTCAGCCACGTGAACGGCAGAGACAATATACGCCGTGACAAAAGTCGCCAGTTAGCCAGAGCGGAGGTGTCGCCTGACTAATGAACTGTCTGGCTATACTCGAACGGACTGCGGACGTGCTTGTGTCTAGCGCCAGTCTAACGCGGCGGGAAGTTATTGCGGGAGAGCTATTTTCTCCTCTCGTTCACTTCGACACAACGTGTGCTTGCGTACGTCTTTCGCAAGTGCTCCGCGAGCCTGTCGCACGTGCGAGCGTATGAACCTGTTTACTTGCACCGCGCTCTCCGGAAGCGAGTTGACCTGACCCTGCTCGTAGGAGAAAGCGCCGTCTCCCCCCCATGCCCTCCGACCGCCCGCTACTTGGAAACACGTGGATCACGGAACTGCTTCTTTATTTCTTTCTTGTTTCATATCCACCTCATCGCCCTGCTCGCCGTTCCAATAGTTCCGCACAGCAGTATACGGAAACTGCGCCGGCTTGTTGACGTTTGTGAGGCTAGCAATTCCAATACGGAACGGCATCGAAAACTGAACTGCCCGCAACGTAAACTTGTGGGTGCCGCCGTAGGAAGTCACGCTGAAGCAAGGAATCTAGCGCGGTGACACATAACGAGCAAACGCCACACAGGAGGAAATATGTTTGCGTGGGCCTACCTGCAGATACCTCGCGCCTGTATGCATTTGCGTTTAAATAAATACCTTGGTGTACGCTCGAAAAGAGAAATATGATTGCTTTGAGAAAACAGTGAGTGCCTTAGTGTAGAAAGCGAATGAATTTCAAAGACGTTATGCAACACACTGAATTGAACAATGTGTTCATTAGACTGCAGGTCCTTTCCCACGTACATTCTCAAAGGCAACTAACCGTAACCCTCCAAAACAGGATCGTCCCAGCATCATAAGTGCTTGTTGTGTGCCACCAAAAAGTTGCCAGATGACGTCACTCTAATGGAGCGGGTGCAGTAAGGATCGCGTGGGCGCCCCCGCCCTCTTTGTCGGCATTCGGCCCGGCACATGCTCAGCATCCGCGCAGTCTCTCTCTCTTTACGAAGCTTTGCACTTATACGCCTAGTCTCTTTTAGATAGTGCAGCAGTCGCAACGTCCCCCCACTCTGCAGCGTCCCTCTAAGCCTATCACTCTAAATACTTTTTACACCTATGGCGGTGCGGGTTCCTCACATGCACGGCTGATACCTTCAATGCTATATAATGTTGTACTGTACATGACAACGAGCTGCGCTATGCATGCAAAGAGAGAAGCCGTAGTTGAAAACTGCAATAATGCTGGCCATCAGGCGTACGCCGAATAAACATGGCCGCAACAGTTATTAAAGTTTATTTCACGCAGTGCTCGTGTGGTCTGTCGCAGCCCCGTCATATTTATTGATTGACCCGAAGGAGTCGCGTAAAGAAGTCTTCATTTCTCCCCATCAGCCGTTCGATGATGATGTTAGCTACAGGACAGACAAAGCACCCTTTATGCATCCATATAATGATGTTCTGATGTCCGTGTTCAATGCGCAGTTTTCAGGACGTTAAAACCAACGCTTCAGTTCTTTAAGTTCATTATTTGGGACACCGGCGCTATTGATCGCGATCTGTACCTTTACCAAAGTGCTCTGCCATACTTCCCAGAGGGAAAGTCACAGCGTCAAATTCCCCGTCTCCTTCTTTGTATAGCTTCGCACCCCCTCCCCTTCCCCTTCCCACCACTGATTTCCTCCACGCGCGTTCTCTTGTTTCCTTTAGTTTCGGAGATCGAGCGAGAGAAACTATCACGGAAAACAACCGCTTTCCTTGCGTACATCCGTCCCGTTCGCCCAGGCGCCAGCAGGCCCCAACTGTGCTCCTGATAGCCGGAAGTGAGTTGCCGTTTTGCGGAAGTAGCTCCTCCTATGCGGAATGCTTGCTACACGCACATGTCTGTGTTTGCTTGAGGCTCAGTCTACGCGGTTGAGGCTCGCTGTGACAGCGAGAGCCGTTGGGTACCGCAGACAAAGGGGCAACTTTCTTTGAAAAGGCTGCTCAAGCGTCTATACCTACAGCTTGCCGTCAGGCCTTACAGCGCGTATATATATATATATATATATATATATATATATATATATATATAGAGAGAGAGAGAGAGAGAGAGAGAGAGAGAGAGAGAGAGAGACAGAGCCATTTGTCATCTGGACGTTATATTGCTTCTTGTTCGTCAATTTCTTTTAGTCTATTTTCTGCCTCCTTGATATTTCAATCACTACATTTCAAACAGCAAGCCTTCTATATAGCATGGATGCCATTTTCAAATTTCCTTAAGCACTCTCCCTTACGAAGGTTTGCCGCCGATAGAAGTATTCGGAGAATACCGTATATAGGGTGTCCCAGCTAACGTTAGCCAAGCTGTTAAAGAAACAAACAATTTAAAACACACGGTGCAATATACGGTTATAAGACTTGGGGTGTTTGGTCGTCCGACCTTTGACGACCGTGCATCGTAGACCTTATGATCGTATCACCCATCATATTTTCTAAATATTTGTTTTTCCTTAAACAGCTTCACTAGCATTACGTGGGAATCACGGTATACGATCTGTATGAAAGCCCAGTGATGAAGTAAACCGAAAGGTTTTCTTCTGTAGGAACTCGATTTGGCGTGACGGTAATGTGGCATTGTGTTTCTCAAAGTACTCTTCGTGGGCGCCGCTCAGCCACAGAATGGCTAGAACATTTTCGAGGACCTATGTGTAGCAGCGCTCTCTATATTGAATAAAAGCAAATAGAAACCGACAAACACGGCTGAAGCTGAGTGCCTTCAAATAGAACCTAACACCACCACCCTCGCTTCAGATGCGTGCATGGCATGCCCATGCTTATTAGTTGTAAAACCAGCGAGTGAAGCTAAGAAGACGTTAACCGTATACCTTATTGTCTACTCAAATATTACAGCTTTAACCTGACGCTTCTTTCACAAACTTCTATATATATATATATATATATATATATATATATATATATATATATATATATATATATATATATATATATATATATATACATACATAGACACACACAGCCGCTCTAGTAGAAGCGCCGGACACTACTCGCACAATAAATTGGATGGAATGCGAAATCGACTAATTAACAGGAATTCACAAATTAACCTTGTAGTTAGTTATCTTATGACCCATATAGCAATTTACAAATTCTAGCAGTGAACTTCGCAAGGCAGATCCACTTGAAATGACTTCGCAGGACGACACCAGTTTCGAGATAGAAATTCCCGAACTTCGCGGAGAAATGCATTGGCGTTCATGCGGTCATTTTGGCGTATCCAGGAGACTCGATCCTGAAGAACGTGCCAGGCGGCTTGCGACAATGCGCATGTATTAGGCAAGACGCTGTAGCTCAGAAACTCGACAGCGTGAAGCCCGTTTGGAAGCCCAGCGCAGACTCTTGCGCGAAGACCGGAAGCGCAACACAGAGCAGGATGTATCGAATGCGATACCAGAATAGTAGACAGCTATGCCAAGTAAGGATAGCAGATTTAATGACCGCATAAACTGCCAAACATTCGCTTACTTAACAAACTTAACAAGCACGGTGCCAGCGCGCACAGGCAAATATGAACACACAACACTCGATGACCGCGGACCCTCGCTGTCAAAAGGCCTCCGTGTGGGAAGCGCAGCCATCAGCCGTCGGCGCCGTCGGTACATCTTCGCCCTGCAGATTGCTTTCAAGACATTGCGCTCGCGGCCGCAGAATACGCCTTTGCTGGCGGAGTACAACCCGCCCCACCCCCTCCCTCCCCTTCACCGGGGACCATGCACGCGGCTGAAGACAGCGCGCTGGCACCCCGCGTTCCTCCTTTGCGCACGCGAGATTCAGCCGCGATCGTCGGCTCACCGTCACAGCTTTCCTCGCACATGCAGCATAAGTCGCGCGGGGACGATGTTATCGCCCTAGAACTTTGTACAGGATATCGTGGCGACGACGACGGCAGAAATGTGCCTGCAGTGCCCATATAATTGCTATCGCAAATATATAGGAATGCCACCTACACCCTTGCGGGTAGGGTAACCCACGTTCACAAAGTGAAACGTCATATAATATTTTCCTTCGTCCCGCCTGATCGCTGTGTTTGCCTTCTTCGGTCTTCGTGCTTTACGTGAGCCATGCCAGATAATGATGACGACGTCGTTGCCGCTGTTCATAATTATGTTGGTGTGCTTCCTTCTGTTACGATGTGAAGAATGAAGAATGAGAATGAAGTATACTGGATGCCACCTCCGCGTCCTTGTATTCAGGGTCCGTCGTGTCATACAGAATCAGATATGAGGCACTGTCTCGAAAAATCTTTCCATCAACACGTCTTGATGCAGACTCGTCATTGTAAAATGAATCGCAAACCACTACCACCAAAACAAACGTGAATGAAAGCTGGTGCTAGCCGGCGATAACGCAGTTATCGAACACAATAAAGCTTAATTTCACCTTAAAGAAAGGCCTCAACGGCATGTTTTAATGTGCCGCCATCCTAAAGATGTAATAGGTCAAATGTATCAAGCGAAAAGTGCTGTGAGACTCATCATGCAAGGTCGCGCTTTCATGAAAGCTGACTTTGGCATTTCAATCCAACGGCACATTCATCTTGATGTAGGAATATATCCTGCACTATATCGTGACAAAATTTCCCTAGATATCGTTCGTACTGTCAGTGAGATGTCCAGTGGCATCTGGACATCTCACTAATAATAAATATTAAACGACGCGCACAATATGAAGCAATAACTGAGCTTAAAAATAATTAAAAGCTTACAGAATGCCAGTGTGTTGACCCCTGCTATCCTCCTACACTGTTCCTGAAACGACTATTACCCATAATTTCTCTTTTGTTCATCATTTCGTTTTCACAGTGCAAAGCAACAGGTCACGGTGCACGAGCTCGTGTCGATATGTGCCTTTCTCCGAATAAGTTGACCTTTTTTTGCTCAAAGTACGCCCTTGGGAACCATCCGAGCCGAAAACACCGCACTCCTAGGCTCTTCGGGTCACCAGCGCCTGGTGCACACCGCCATATAGTGCGTCTAATTCGACTCGAAGCTAAGTCGCTGGCACGAACTTTCCTACACGGATATTCCTGCTGGTCCTAGATCGTCATGCTCTGTGTCCTGCAGTGCGAGGCGTACGCAATGAATATGCTACCTTACTCCTCGTCGGTATTCGGTCCTGCACGAATGGCTTCGAGCTTCCCCAGGTTTATGCGCGGACGTCGCCTTCTAGCTGATTCACCGCCTCTTTTTTTCTACGTGTCTTTGCCTCCTTGAAGTGTCATGGTGCACTAGAACTAAACAAATTCTGGCTAACCTCCTCGCCCGGAAGCTGACTAACTCGACGCACGTGTGCTTACCGGTCAGTTTCCTGATTACGTAATAGCCGTTACCCTGCAACGCATTCGTGCTCCTTTGTAATATGAAGCAATTAAATAGATTTGCGACGCCTTGTTTGCCCCTTGTTGCGTTTCGCCTGCGACACGTGGTTTTGCCGGCGCGACTGCGGCGGGGCGGCAGACATTTTGGCCCGATCGTCGTCGCCGCAACACTCATCGCCAGGTGTTTCCAGGCGCGACTGCGGCGATGCGACCGCCTAGGGATCATCCTCGCATTCCAGTCATTGTGCCCGAAACAGGCGATGCCAAAGCAGGGATCTCATTCCAGTTATTGGGCCCGAAACAGGCGATGCCAAAGCAGGGATCTCGTTCCAGTCATTGTGCCCGAAACAGGCGATGCCAAAGCAGGGATCTCATTCCAGTTATTGGGCCCGAAACAGGCGATGCCAAAGCAGGGATCTCGTTCCAGTCATTGTGCCCGAAACAGGCGATGCCAAAGCAGGGACCATCCTCTCATTACAGTCATTGTGTCCGACCGGCAGCGCCACGACAGGGTGCTACGAGATCGTGCTCGACATGGTGCTACGGCATCGCTACGACAGTGTGCGTCACCATTAGCCCATTGTACATTCACGTGCTCGTCTTTTGAGGGGTTCCTTCTTGCCCTCAACTGCGAGAGTATAAAAACAGCTGCCCCCGGACGCCAAAAGGAGGGCTCCGATTTCTTCTGTTGAGTGAAGTGCTCTCCCGTCTCTCTACTTCGGTCAAACCTGACCGCCAACTCTTTGCGATGTTAAAATAAACAAGTTGTTTCGTTGTTACCAGTCGACTCATGCTTTGCCGGGACCTTCGGATGCTTCCAGTTGTACCCCAGGCCGCCAGGCCAACGCTACCCTTGGGGCTTGCGACCCAGGTACAACCACGGGCGTCAGCGCCGAGTTCCCAACAGATCGTACCAGCGGTCCGATCCAAACATCTGGTTGCCAGCGGTGAGATCGCCTCCGACTTCAAACAACTGTCTGCCAGCGGTGAGATCGCGACAACGGAGGCCAGCAGCGAAGAGATGCAGTTGACGGTATGCTGAGCAGCTCAACGACGATCCGGGAGCAGTGCAACGAGCCCTGTGTGACGACTGGTTGCCTGCAGCGGAACGACTGCGCGGAATTCCTGCCTGCGAGGTTTGGTGAGTGCGGGACTTTCTTCTTCTGAGCTTTGCCAGGCTTTTGTTAGTGTTAGAAACAGAGCTGGTAATTGTGGTTGTCGTTGCTGCCGGGTTAGTTTGCGGCAAGACAATAGTAAGCAGTAGAGAAAGCAGCATTCAGAGCAGCCATGGATTTGAAGTCGTTGCGCAAACCGAAATTGTTGGAGCTTGCAAGAGAGTTGGGTCTGGATGTCTCAGACAAACTAAGAAAACCTGAACTGCTAAAGGCTATTCTTGAGTTAGAGGCTGAGGATGACGAGCTGTCGGAATGCCTTGAGACTATTGAGGAGAGGTCAAAAAGACAGGAGCGCGAACTTAAAGAGCAAAAAGAAAAAGAAGAGCGTGAACGTAAAGAACAGAAAGAAAAAGAAGAGCGTGAACGTAAAGAACAGAAAGAAAAAGAAGAGCGTGAACGTAAAGAACAGAAAGAGCGAGAGCAACAAGAGAAAAAAGAAGAGCGCGAACACGCTTTGGAAATGAAGCGTCTCGAGGTAGAGATGGAACGCGCTCGTAATGGAAGTCAGGCACACGGTGCAGGAGAACGCGTATTGTTCAAAATGACGGACCTGATGCGGCCGTTTAAGCTTGGAGAGGACATTGGTTTGTTCCTGGTTAACTTTGAGCGAACGTGCGAGAAGCAGGGGTTCTCTCGGGAAACGTGGCCACAGCGCTTGCTCACTTTGTTACCCGGCGAGGCGGCCGACGTAGTCGCTCGCTTGGATAGAGAGGAGGCAGAGGATTTCGACAAAGTAAAATCGAGTCTGCTAAAAAAGTACCGGCTGTCTGCGGAGGCGTTCCGTCGGAAGTTTCGGGAAAATGAGAAAGGCAGAAGTGAGTCATATACAGAGTTTGCGTATAGGCTTATGTCGAACATGCAGGAGTGGCTCAAAGAAGAGAAAGCGTTTGGTGACCACGATAAAGTTCTGCAGTGTTTCGGGCTAGAACAGTTTTATAGTCGGTTACCGGAGAACGTGCGATACTGGGTCTTGGATAGGCCAGACGTTTGTACGGTGGCTAAAGCCGCTGAGCTAGCCGAGGAGTTTGTGACGCGTCGGGCTCGCGGAGCTAAGGACGGTCAAAAGGGTGAATTTGGCTCGAAGTTTGAGAGGCCAAAGTTCACACCCATGAGATTAAAGGGGGACACGCGTAGTGCGGATGCGAGCGAAAGCAGTCCGACCAAACGTAAAGAGACGGCGGCAGCCAAACGCAGAAAGCGGTTCGAGATGAGGCGAGCGCGCTTGTGTTATACGTGCCAGAAGCCGGGTCACTTTTCGGCGCAGTGTCCGGAAACAACACCAAAAGTTGTGTTTTTTTTCAATAGGCAGCACTGACGAGAACATGAAGCTTCTCGAGCCTTACATGCGAGACCTCCTCGTGAACGGGAAAGAGTGCCGAGTGCTTCGCGATTCCGCAGCTACGATGGATGTAGTTCACCCATCTTACGTAGAACCCCATATGTTCACGGGCGAGTGCGCATGGATCAAGCAAGCCGTGGAAGCTCATAGCGTGTGTCTGCCGGTAGCAAAAGTGCTTATTGAGGGACCTTTCGGAGCGCTTGAGACAGAGGCGGCAGTGTCATCTATGCTGCCACCCCAGTACCCGTACCTATTTTCAAACAGGTCCGATCACCTCCTGCGCGAGAAGGGGCTTTTGTTTGGTGAAGCTAGTGTTCAGGCCTTAACCAGATCGAAGGTTCGGGAGCTCGCTGCAAAGGCGGTAGTTGCGGGGCCGACGTTATCAAACAACGAAAAAGGGTCAGAGGCGCAGCAAGCTGATATTCCGAGCACGCCCGAACTGAATAAACTTGAGTCTGTAACGTTGAAGGCGCCAGATACTGGAGAGGAAATGCCCGACACGGGAAAGTTAGAAGAGCTATCTACTGATTTGCTCATCGCGCCTACGTCAGACGGACTTGATAGGTTGCTAAAAGTCAGCCGGTCGGCTTTGATAGCCGAGCAAAAAAAGGATGGCAGCCTGGAAAACGTGCGCTGCAATGTCAAAGAAGGTATCGCCAGGAAAACTGCGCGTTTTGTGGAAAGGGGTGGAGTCCTGTACCGGAAGTATCTAGACCGCAGAGGAGTGGAGTTCGATCAGCTGGTCGTGCCTCAATGCTATCGTCAGGATCTGTTGCGCTTGTCACATGGGGGTTCGTGGTCCGGACACCTAGGAGTTAAGAAAACTAAGGACCGTCTCTTGCAAGAGTACTATTGGCCAGGGTGTTTTCGGGACGCAGACCATTTCGTGAGGACATGTGACACTTGTCAGCGGGTGGGCAAACCAGGGGACAAATCGAGGGCGCCGTTGAAATTGGTACCTATCATTACGGAGCCTTTTAGACGGCTCGTTATTGATACAGTGGGACCTCTGCCGGTAACAGCCACGGGGTACAGACACATTTTGACTGTGATCTGCCCAGCGACAAAGTTCCCTGAAGCAGTGCCGCTTAAAGAACTCAGCTCAGTTGAGATAGTTAATGCACTACTGTCCATATTTGCGCGAGTTGGTTTTCCTGCAGAAATTCAATCAGATCAGGGCACAGTGTTTACTAGCGCTTTGACGACAACTTTTCTCGAAAGGTGTGGGGTAAAGCTGCTACACAGCTCAGTGTACCACCCACAGTCGAATTCCGTTGAGAAGCTCCACTCCGTCATGAAGCGCGTGTTGAGAGCATTGTGTTTTGAACATCAAACTGACTGGGAGCTGTGTCTGCCTGGGGTGATGTTTGCGTTAAGAACCGCGCCGCATGCAGCTACGGGGTTTTCGCCAGCTGAACTGGTGTACGGTCGCTCGCTTCGATCTCCGCTTCGCATGCTTCGAGAATCATGGGAAGGTAGGGGCGACGACCCAGTCGTGGTGGAGTACGTGCTTAAGCTCCTCGAACGCTTAAGAAGGGCACAGGAGTTGTCAGGTGAAGCAATGACAAAGGCCCAGCAGAGGGCCAAGGTTTATTATGATCGGACAGCCAGGGCCCGTCGTTTTGAGGTTGGCGATGAGGTCATGATATTGCGCACATCGCTAAACAACAAACTAGACGTGCAGTGGGAGGGCCCAGCACGAATTGTTCAGAAACTGTCGGACGTTAACTACGTGGTAAGTCTGCCAGGAAAGCGGAAAGCACAGCAAGTTTACCACTGTAATCTGCTCAAACCTTATAGACAACGGGAAGCAGTGGTGTGCATGATGATAAACGTTCCTGAAGAGCTTCCAGTCGAGCTTCTGGGACTAGGCTCAGTGACGAACAGGGAAGACACCGGTCAAGTCATTAGTGACCTTATCAGTAAAGCACCGCTGTCGCCCGAGCAGAAAACCGAACTACACCAGCTATTACAAGAGTTTCAAGGTCTGTTCTCTGAGAGGCCTGGTAGGACTTCTGTACTTACTCATGATATAGAACTTACCTCCCCAGAGCCAGTACGATCCAAGGCGTATCGGGTGTCACCCCGCCAGAGCGATATTATGGAGGCTGAGGTAAAGAAAATGCTACAGCTCGGTGTTATTGAGGCAGGTGAGAGTGATTATACCTCCCCTTTGATTTTAGTTGAGGTACCGGGCAAGGAACCTCGTCCTTGCGTCGACTACCGCAGGCTTAATTCCATCACTAAGGATCAAATTTATCCGATCCCTAACATCGAGGAGCGCCTTGAGAAAGTTAGTAGCGCTCAGTTTATTTCCACCCTAGATCTTGTCAGGGGTTATTGGCAGGTTCCACTTACAGAAGAGGCTAGTAGGTATGCGGCGTTCATTTCACCAATGGGAACATTCCGTCCTAAAGTGTTGAGTTTTGGTTTGAAGAACGCGCCATACTGTTTTTCAAGCCTCATGGATAACGTGTTGCGGGGACAGCAAGAATTCGCTTTACCGTATCTAGACGACGTAGCGATATTCTCCGCATCCTGGTCTGAGCATATGACACACTTGCGGGCAGTGCTAACCCGCCTGCGCGAAGCGGGCTTGACAGTAAAGGCTCCTAAGTGCCAGTTAGCACAGGCCGAGGTTGTCTACCTCGGTCACGTGATTGGTCAGGGTCGTCGCCGCCCCTCTGAAATAAAAGTGGCCGCTGTGCGAGACTTTCCGCAACCGCGCACCAAGACCGATATTCGGTCGTTCTTAGGTGTCGCCGGCTACTATCAGAGGTACATCCCTAGGTACTCTGATATCGCGGCTCCCCTGACGGATGCTCTAAGAAAGACAGAGCCTCAAACAGTCGTCTGGGACGAGACCAAGGAAAGAGCTTTTAGCGCCCTAAAGAGTGCCCTAACAAGCCAGCCTGTGCTACGATCGCCAGACTATACAAAAGGGTTCATTGTTCAGTGCGATGCTAGTGAGCGAGGCATGGGCGTTGTACTGTGCCAACGGGAAAATGGAGAAGTAGAACACCCCGTCCTGTATGCTAGTCGTAAGCTGACCAGTCGTGAGCAGGCGTATAGCGCCACCGAGAAAGAGTGTGCATGTCTCGTGTGGGCCGTTCAGAAATTGTCATGCTATCTAGCCGGCTCGAGGTTTATCATTGAGACGGATCACTGCCCTCTCCAATGGCTGCAGACCATCTCTCCCAAAAATGGCCGCCTCCTGCGCTGGAGCCTCGCTTTACAACAATATTCCTTTGAGGTGCGTTACAAAAAGGGGAGTCTCAACGGTAACGCCGATGGCTTAAGTCGAAGCCCCTAACGTAGGAATCAGCCTCAAAATTGTTTGTTACTGATGTTTTTCTTCCTGAGGCAGGATTTTTTTTTAACATATTGCTTTTGTTTAGTGTTTCAAAGTGATGATATGCTTTCTAGTGCAATTTTTCAATTTGTGGACGCGTTCTGAGTGATGCTAGACTACTGTAAGGAACTAGGCAGTGGTATAAAAAGGGGAAAGAGCCTGGCAGGGCTTAGTGAGGGTTGTGCCGTGCTTGCTGACTGAGCGGTTGAGTTTCAGCGTAGTTCTAACGCTTGCCGGGAACGAGAACAAAAATGTGAACTCTCCCGAAGTCACTTTGCAGTGTCCCGTGCGAACCTGAACGAGAGAACGAGGCCTTCTCTGTGCGCTGCGCTCAAGAAACGTCAAGGGACGCCCGACTTCGGTTATGAGCATCATCGAGCGACATCCCTCCGGACAGCGGATGCAGTCCCCTGTCCATCGGGATCTCCTTCCCCCGGCGGGGCGGTCTGTTGCGTTTCGCCTGCGACACGTGGTTTTGCCGGCGCGACTGCGGCGGGGCGGCAGACATTTTGGCCCGATCGTCGTCGCCGCAACACTCATCGCCAGGTGTTTCCAGGCGCGACTGCGGCGATGCGACCGCCTAGGGATCATCCTCGCATTCCAGTCATTGTGCCCGAAACAGGCGATGCCAAAGCAGGGATCTCATTCCAGTTATTGGGCCCGAAACAGGCGATGCCAAAGCAGGGATCTCGTTCCAGTCATTGTGCCCGAAACAGGCGATGCCAAAGCAGGGATCTCATTCCAGTTATTGGGCCCGAAACAGGCGATGCCAAAGCAGGGATCTCGTTCCAGTCATTGTGCCCGAAACAGGCGATGCCAAAGCAGGGACCATCCTCTCATTACAGTCATTGTGTCCGACCGGCAGCGCCACGACAGGGTGCTACGAGATCGTGCTCGACATGGTGCTACGGCATCGCTACGACAGTGTGCGTCACCATTAGCCCATTGTACATTCACGTGCTCGTCTTTTGAGGGGTTCCTTCTTGCCCTCAACTGCGAGAGTATAAAAACAGCTGCCCCCGGACGCCAAAAGGAGGGCTCCGATTTCTTCTGTTGAGTGAAGTGCTCTCCCGTCTCTCTACTTCGGTCAAACCTGACCGCCAACTCTTTGCGATGTTAAAATAAACAAGTTGTTTCGTTGTTACCAGTCGACTCATGCTTTGCCGGGACCTTCGGATGCTTCCAGTTGTACCCCAGGCCGCCAGGCCAACGCTACCCTTGGGGCTTGCGACCCAGGTACAACCACGGGCGTCAGCGCCGAGTTCCCAACAGATCGTACCAGCGGTCCGATCCAAACACCCTGTCACGATGTGTTTCTTTTTTTCTGGATGTGGCCGGCTGAGCATGTGCCTCGCTAAAACAAAAATATGCACATTGCAGCTGCCGCGTTCGCCACACTTGTTGAGGCAATTTTTTTTTACACTTAGTATTCTTTGTAACTGTGGTGACCTGAAAATACTTGGACAGCTTACGCACGACAATAATCAATCCTACATAACAAAATTTTGCTGACAAACTACTTCCAAGAAGTCTAAGAAACTACGAGGACATTAATGTTCTTAACGAAGAATTTCACACGGATATGCATGCTGCTCAATATTATTGCCTGTCTAAACGCAACCATTGCGGCGCACACAAATAAGAATGTCAAATACACCCCTTGTAATCAATACTGGCCGGAAAGTGGTCGATGTGTATTGCCACGTGTGTACTCTTGTTCATCGCGATTTCCTTTTTCGCACGCCGTAAGCGTTATCAGGTTGCTGTTGTTTTTCAAAGCATTGTTGCAACAGGAATGTTGTAGCCCGCTTTCATATGAGCATGCCTGTCTTGCCAGATTGCTCGCGATGCATGACTTCAATACCATGGTTATTTTCATGACCACTGGTGAAGATTAAATTTTGGTGGCCCACTCGGAACGCAGGCCGGCATTTAAGCGTGTCGTTCCGATTGATGACCCACGACCCTTCCAGCCAAAATAGCCTCCAATAGCGTGATTGCATTTTTAGGGGCACAAGTCCGCAAACAATTTCCGTTTTCAAATAGACCTTTTCAGGAAGACGTGGTGTCTGGCCACGTCTGGCTTGAGGATATTTTCGTAAATAAGCCCGGGGTGCTCTCAGCAATACGTGTCTCACAATCATCACAGCTCTTGGGATCTACCTCTATGGAGATTAGGCTGTAACTGTTGCCATTTCTTCCAGCTATCATCGCGTGTGCACGCATATTAACAGCTATAGCGTTATGCAACAGGCTTTATAGCACAACATCGTCATAGTTCATTAGGATTACATGGCTCTCGCCTAGGTGTTTTCTTGACACCCGTAATATGCATACGTGCAGTAGCAATGAACTTTTGTAATTCTATTTATTTTAACGCAATAATACCATTACCGTAAAAGGTCTTTACCCAAGAGACTCTTATTGTTCAATTAATGTCGGTGGTATAAGCACATAGTCATTAAGGTGATTCGAAAGGCGGGATCGAGAGGCAACTTTAAGGCGGCAGGACGCAAAGCGGATATTGAAGGTAGCGTTCATGCAAGAAACAATGCAGGTGCACTTAAATGAAGTGAAAAGACCGACTAGCTGCCCAGCGTATGCCATGGTGTGAGACCGGGATAGTAGGTATTCCACGATGATAAAACCAGCGCGAGAGCAGACACGCAACACAAAAAGAAGCGACAAGGACAAGTGCTGAACGCGAGAAGTGACAAGGACAAGCGACAATACCATGGACTGGTCAAAGCAGTTTGGGAAAAAGATAATTATTAAGGGCCATTGAAACCAAGAAGCCGTTACGGTAGGAACAACGTAATCATAGTGTCAGCTGATACAACAGAGAGACGCTGATAGACTATGGAGGCGTTAGCATAATTGATCGCTTGGCAGGCTACTCAAGTATTTGGCCATAAACTTGATATAACTCACATGTAGTATATCGGCAAGAAGCCTTTATAGCGACCCATTGCAAAATCAAAGTTGGAGAAAAGCCGTTGCTTTTAAGCATCACGTCGATATTCTGTCACATTTTCTCACAAGCTACTTTCTTTTGAATATCTTTCCTTTTAATTTTTCAGTAAGTGTCCCTAATGTCCACATAGTAGTCATCCACTCTTGCAGAAAGCAGGAAGTACATCTCTTTCCCACGTGTTCTGTGCCGACGTAGACCAACAATATAACGATTTTGTTGGATTCGGTGCTTTTTCGGACGTCAGTGTCCTGGGTTACTGACTACTTCTCCCGACAGTCCTTATCTATGATGAAACAGGTGACGTCACAGATTACGAAATGCTTGCTATAACGGCGACGAACGCACATGCAGTGTGCATTCCACAAGCTACGCGGTTTCGACATAAACCCGATCGCTCAACACTCATAATCTTAAAAGCCCAAACAGAGAGCGGATTAACGCTGTGACGCCCCAAAGCCAAATTGTTTGTTTTGTTAAAATTTATGCGCGCAATGGGGCGATATTTAAAGACGGACAGCATTGGTGACCACAATGAAGTTCTTACTGAAGCAACCGGAACGCGTGACTGCTGACACATCGCTAATAAATCGTAAAGGCGATTACATCCTCTGAAAACAGTGACTAAATAAACCATGGATTCACTTCACTTTCGCAACTTTTGGCCCGCCGCCTTTACTCGTGCACCATCCACGTAGGCATGCTAAACATGTGAATTGATTGAGATACTATGGCCTAAGGGCATAACGCACACTCTCATAGAGTTATTCACGCTGTATTCAGTGATGGCGCCTATGATTGCCACAATTACGCAGGACCATTCGTGCGCCGTAGCTACTGCTGGATGATAATTGTGCACTCATGCATCGCTGAACTGTACACAGAGATAAAAAAAAGAGGGTGGAGGGAAAAATGTTAACCAGGTGAGCGTTCCTTTGGCTATACCCTGCCGCAGAGAGGCGGTAAGATAAAGCGAAGGTGTGAGGGAAAACAGACAATACACGTGCACTATACAAAGCAGTGAGCTTAAATTTGTGAGAGGCAATACGAGACACATATCGGCAAACATGCTTTGTAACTTTGTGAACCATTATGGCGCCGCGAATAGAAAGAAACAGGAAGGATACGCAATGGTCCGAACGAGCACCGACCTTTGAGTTGGGACGCGCCGGACTTGCAGGAGGATCCCGCGGTGCCGTCGTACGCGCCGGACTCGCTCAGGGCCCGCGAGAAGTGCTCGTCCACCACGGACGAGATGTCGCCGCTATAGTACGTGAACACCACACAGTTGGCCGACACGTAATGCGCGTCGCCGGGCACAGCCGACGTCCCACCGCTCACCGCCGCCGAAGAAGGGGACGAGCCGCCTCCTCCCGTCGCCTGAGCCGCTGCTGTGTGTCCTCCGGGCAGCGAAGAAGACGACGCCGCCTTGCTCGCCTGTATGGAGGACTCCTCCCGGTCGGGGCTCCTGGCCGCCAGGGGTGTCGAAGGCGACGACGACGCCGCCACGGCGCATGCCGACGAGGAAGATGAAGAACGACCACTGGAACCGTGGTGGCCGGAGGAGTTGTTGCCGCTGCTCACGCTGTTGTTGGCGGCGGTGCCACCGCTTCCGCCGTGGTGGTTGTGGTGGTGGTTCCGCGAGTGGTGCGACGAAGAGGAGGAGCCCGCGGACGACGTCGAACGCGGCGGACCTAGGGACTGCAGCGACGAAGGCGGCGTCGCGGGAGAGGATGCGGCCATGGCGGCGCTGCCGGCCAACAGGTCGTGCATCTTGGGGCTCACGAACCGCTGCGCAGGAAAAACAGAATCGAGAGAAATACGATGTCATGCACCAGGGTAAGGGGCGGATCAGCATTGCCATATGGAAAAAGTATGCCCACAGTGAAGGAACGACGAAAATTTCAGCGTGTGGCGAGTATGTGCAAAAAGGCAATTAGACGTCGAGTATTACAGCCACGCTCCGAAAAGCAGATGAAGAGGTACATATATTTTTATGTCCTACTTGGCCGATCTGCCATTGTGCCAGCATTCAGCGGGAACGCTAACCTATAATTCATATATTCTAGGCGCAATTGTCAGCTTTGACTGCAGGCAACCCGGCCCTTGTGGCATGACAATAACATTTTGCTGATACTGGCGCCGTCCACTCATAAAGGAACCCAGAAAGTTCGAATAGCACTGTGAACAACGTAGGCTGCGAAGTACCGTCACTTGCCTGATCACACAAAGATGTAAGCTGGTTACATCACACTATGCGTCATGAACTGTCGCTTCAACATACATGAGCCATCGTTAAAGCGTAAAATGCCATTGAGCATTTCTCCGGTTCGATGCAATGTTACTGTCCTGCCAGTATAGCTATAGAAGTGGCTTTTGCAAAATTTTACTGGTAACTTATTGGAATGGCCGACGCAGCCATGCTTGGCTTGGGCATATCTGAAGAAACACTGAACACGTGCTGTGTCTCCATCGTCGATGTGACTACGACTGTTACGCTATTGGGCGTTGTAGGGCCTCTTAAAGCGTGCTCTATAGTATTAAAAAAAAGTTCACTATAGCGTCATGATCGTGAGAAGATATGCAAGGAGGAAGATTGGGCACTGAGCTTGTGCACTCGCGCTTGCGCGGGGCAAAAAGCAATGAAGACGCAGTACCAGCCTGGTCTTCGTGGTGTCTGGATATGTGTTTGTCCATACCTATCGGCCGCTTGATCGAGCGGAGTCGCCACCTGGCGCACACTCGTGAACCATGCGTGGAACGTACGGAGCACCGCGTCATCTGCTACCTATCTACGTTCTCCTGTCCCCAGTGAGGAGTACCAGGTTAGAGACATGCTCTCCAGACCGACTTCGCTTCCTTTCTGTTCATTAATATCGAATCCTCCTCCTCCGTGTTGACTTGTGCGCGTATGCTTTGCATCTTCTCTAAATACTCTTCTTTCCATGGTTGTAGTGCAGTCGTGAGTGCTGGTATGCATTTTTTTTGCCGATATATAGACGCATTTGGTCTGCCACTGTACTTGCTGCGCTGTGATAAGATAGGTATGTGTTGTATGTGTTGAGCGCACAATATGTGATCGTCGCCCCCTCCGTTTGTCAAAATCACTTCAATTTTGACTCCTTTTTTGCGTTTGACGCACATCATAAATGGCATCGCACGTTCTTCCGTGTGAATGAAGGAGTCGCAGTCACACGTGAGTGCTGTGGTTTAGCGACTTCTGTTGTTCTGTGCTGGCGATACCGCAATCTTTGTGATACTGTGAAACGTGAATTAACTGGCGTGAAGATCATCCAGGAAGTAGAAAAATAAAAGTTATCTTAATATATGTAACTACGCAAATATTATCATGCGGTGCACTTCATCTAAGGCGTATAATTCCTTGACTGTCGCTTCTATAGTGGTCCCACCAACAACCTTATTGCGTCTAAGGCCCCTTTTTATTAACTGGTTCTGAACACACTACAAAGAAATAATTTTGGCTTGCAGGTGAATTGTGGCACTTTGCTAGTTCGATTTTCTATTACAGAAGGAAAGTGAAATTAGAGTATTACATTAGGATCATGTGGGGCGTGCCCATCGCTATAGACTCAGGATTCTATAACATTGATTTGTCGCAGCCATTACTGTCCGCCCTTTAGTGTGGCGTCGTTGGCTTGACGGAATTGGAGCGGCAATTTGTTTACCCTAAATAAAGTAAACAAAATTATACGTTGGTCATTAGAGTACCTTCTAACTTTTACCTATACCACTGCCGTGTGCGTGACCATCGTGTACGTGACGGGGGTAAGACGGCTTCATGCTTAAATGCGATGTTTTACTGTTACTGCGCGAGAAATACTAGCGTGTGATGCAATGCGCCGATCGTGCTAACGCGCTACCAGGCACGGTGACATGCCTTGTTTGTTGATCATAGTAGCGGTTTAGGAATTCACAAGGAAAAAAAAATCTGGAAATAGAAACAATCTGCTCCAGCGATGAAGTGCACAGTAAACGTTTACACGTTATCGAGCTTTTTAAAATAAGAGAAATGCAAAATTAACAAGAAATTCTTGTGTAGTTCAGGGGCGCAGTAGAATCGTAGGTAAAACGCAAGCAGAACACTCAAATAAAGAAAAGCACCAAAGAAGTGCGGCATCAGACTGTGTGCCCAAGAGTCAGCCCTCCATCGAATGACAGTTTGCGCTTCTTTCACGCTAAAGTAACAATGCCCTGCGCGTTTCGTGGGAAAAAAAAAGAAAAATAAGTAAGGAGAATGTGGAAGTGGAGGGCAATCTACTTCCAGTCAATTACATCCAGCGCGTTTTATTAGCCCACACTTGGCTGAAGTTGCTAGCAGCGAAGTGCCACAGTGCGTATTCGAACGCACCGCCCACTGCATATCCATACTAACCCGGCTACACTCTAAAGCAAAATTACACCCTTTGCGTCGTATCTTGGCACAGAACAATAAACGTCATCTATCATGTCCGCATTTCCTCTCTTTGACGCTGCGCGCCCGGTACTTCCCAGTAACGAACGGCATGCGCGTTATCAGCATAGCATTCCCGACAGGAAAGTAGCGGGCGCGGCGTTTTCAAGAAAAGACACGCAAGCAAGGCAGATGACGGTTATTTTTGTGTGGAAGATATACACCCCAAAATGTGTACCTTTGTCTAAGGGTGTACAGTGCTGCCACCTATGCAGCTCGATCTCGAGGCGAATAGCTCGTTTTAAGAAATAAAAACTGCACCACGGTCCCATGCATCGCAAGCTCACAAAGCGGGGACATTGTCAGTGTCAGAAATGACCTGCTCTCAGTGACCGTTTGTGAGCGTGCTAGGCCGCCCCAGATGAGCGCATTCACTTGGTATCTAATGTCGCGAAAGTAAGCGGTCAGCCGGGGTGAAGAGCACTGAGGTTCGAGTCTTAGAAACGAGGCACTGCAGTCCTGGTATACGCTGCAGTAAATCGAGCAACGGCGACAGACCTGCGCTTTTACCTGTCTTTCCGGTACAAATTTAGTGAGCATTGCTTCGTGGCTGTTGGTAAACATGGGTTATTGTAGTACTGATGTGGGGAACGTTTTGCCTGTAACGATGTAAAAGCTATGAGCACTTACGGTGGCATTTGGGAGGCAAGCCAACCGGGAAGTGGGCTTGAGCTTTCAAGCCTATAAGTACCGTAGGATAGGCAGAATGGAGCATGTATTTCACACAAACATCGACGCGAGAAGGTCAAATAGTTTTGCAGGTCTCACCCAACGGTCACGTACTTAATAGGCTTCTGAAAGTGGCGGTGTCAAGCGCTGCCTTGATAGTTATCAGTGGCTTCCTCGCGTTTCAGCCTTTTCTTATACGTGTTGAACATGATTTTAGCCATGCATGATTCGAGAGACAAGAAGCGAAAAACAAGATGGAATTAGAGAGGCCTGGCGGTCCACTTCACGCCGATGTGCGCATAGATTCGTAAAGGCTGCGGAGAACCGAGCGATACCGGATTTGCGAGGCACGGTACCCTGGCCACGTACTCGTTGGCGCGTGAAGCGTCGCCAAAGCTCACCCTCGGCTTGTCGGTCTTGACCTTCAAGCGATGCGCGACGCGTTCCAAGGTCACGGCATTGTTCGCGGCGGCGGTCGCGCGGCGTCTTCTTGTTCTTCAAAGGCTACGCCGCGCCTCTCCACGCCGCTAGATGACCGGTCGCGATAGACTGCGAGCGGTGGCGCCGGAGGCTCGGCGTGGCGTACATCATCGCGCGCTAACTGATCGAGCGGGTCGGATCATCGAAGTAACTTCTGCGCGCATGTAGCTGTGGCGTTTCTTACTTGTTTGCTTTAGCTGTGGCAGGCTTGTGGCGTGCAAAGTATTAGAAAGTATAAGTTGCCGGCCTCTCCCTTTGTAGCAGGCATTTGATGATTACGATCGCCTCGCCACTACACTGCGGCCTGTGTTACGCGGTGGTTGAGCGGTATGCGCGGCATGGGTATTAAGACGCCAGGGCATGCAGTTTGCAAAGTGTTGCGATGCCAGACTTGTTTGCAAAACAAAGTCCTCGTGAAGGTTATACTGAAGGCGAGATCAATCTGTTTGTGTGTCACTGTGTGTCCGTGCACGTATCCGCCCGCTCAGATTTCTGGCACGGATGTAATCGTATGTCGCTGCTATGAAGTACTGCGGGCCTTTGCTCTGGCTGAAAGCCTTTCAGCACTGGTACCTAAATATTCACGGTAAGATAGTCTGCGCGTAAGTGGTAAATAAACAGCCGAACATTGTGATTAACACCTCTTCCACTGTAATGGTTAGTCGGTATATGGGCATAAATACCATGTAAATGCCTCCGTTATAGAAAAAAAAAACATTGTGTGAATTTTCATTATCACTGCGCGAGAAACGCCATACGTGCGGCTTTGACGATCCCTGGAGTATTTGCAGTGACTTTACATCGTACGGAGCGAAAGACTACTTTCAGAGGTATGTTTCATTAAGAACCATTAGTGTCAACTCCTCTTTTTTTTTTACAGTTATAAGCATTCTATTGCACACTAGTTTGCAATGGTTTCGTACTGCGAGACGTTAGCAAGACGAATTTGCATGTTAATTTCGCGAATGAGTACAGACACGCAATCACACGTATGAATAAAGATTCCTAGAAATTCATTTTTCAATGGGAAAATCTACGGGCTAATGTTAAGGAGCGTTCACTTGACTTGACACCAATAAATTTAAGAAAAAATGATTTAATTCTCGTTCTTATCACTGCTGCCATTTAACTATAGCTTATCATACATGATAGAAGTCAAGGACTGTGTAATTTTAACGTACTCATTAATTTGTCCGAATAATGTTAAGCATGATGATAGGTACCTGAGACCTGCTTTATTTATTTAACATCACTGCCTGCACGAGCCCATTCTTGCTCTTGTACAAATCACTTCAATATACTTGAGCCATCTCAGAGAAACAAATATTAGAAATTATATACATGTGCGAGTGTTATTTCATTTTTTTCCTTCAATGCGAACCTCTGAACGCTCCATTGATGAGTGCTGCTCATGCGACGTCCCACATGACTGTTGAATGACTGGCGAGTACTACAGATGGTCACAACGCAAGAAAACTTACAGGGCGACAGCCGATGTAACGATAGAACGAATTCTTCCTTTTTTTTCTTCTTCTCTCTATCGTCGTCTATTCACGACAACCACATCCTCGTAACACGTTTTCTCGTCGCTTTTATGTGCCCGAAAAAAAAAAGAAAGGTAACCGCGTGACCGGCACTATACTATCCAGCGCCTCCTCCGCCTACCGCCACGCACGCTTTCTTAGGGTCTTTTCATCAGCGCGCTTTATACCGAACGGCTCGCAATAAACCTCGCAATAAAGTTTCCGCGGATGCGCGCAAAGGACGGCACCATCTCTTCTCCCCGTCCGCGTCTCTGTCCTTTCCGTTTTTCTCCTAGAGAAGCCCACTGGCGTGGGATGGTGGGGGGTGGGGGGTGGGGGGGTGTTCGCCAGCTCTTCCTCTCATGACTCCGCGCACGGCCGTCTGAAAGCCCACGCATTGCACGGAGCAACGGTTCGGGTCGGTGCCGCTTATTGCGAGTGTTGGCGGCGGGGTCGAGGCAGAGGATTGGTCCGAGTGGCGTTATAGGCCGGCCACACTGTTGGCTGTGATGGCCGTGCGCCCGCGTGCTATTACTTTCGCGGGAGCCGCGCAGCCTCTCCAGGTCTCTGCATAGACGGTACACAACGAACTGGACCGAGGGTGCGCGCTCACGTATATTGGTCTGTCTCTCTGAATGCGACGTATATAAGTGAGCGCGCGTCTGCGTCTGTTATGAGCGTCGCGGCTGCCACGTATGGAGAGAATCCGGGGTGAGAGGTAGTATATCGTTTCTCGTCTCGGTTGCAGCGGCCCCGGAAGAATATGAGCTTGACCCCCCCTTCCCCCCCCCCCCCCCCCCCCCCCCCGCCTATCAGCAATGTAGTCTACAGAAATTGCGTATAGCGATTTGTCCTGGATCTCTCGCGTTTGTGGACTCGTGTCCATTGTGCAGCCGCAAGATTGGTGGGGGCCTCTTTATGGAAGTCGCGAGGGAATTCTGACAACCTTAACTCGCTATTGTGATCTGGCTACGCGCGTCCTCGACAGCGCGGTGTTGTCCTTCAAGGACCTTCTGCACTAAGAAGGTATAAATGTTCTTCGCTTTGAAATTACACATTTGGCTGCTGTGTATATCTCTTCCTTATAGCTTTGACCTTGTGTTGCAGGCACTTTGAGTAGTTATCGTACATTGGCCAAAACGTTGCGATCCTAAATCGCATTCCTTCTTCTAAGCAAAGGTCCATTATATAGTAAACCAACCCCTTGCAACAATGTTCGGCTATATTTGAAACGATAATGATTAAATTTTGGCGATGCAAGAAAAACACTCAATGCAGCACTATACGTTAAGCGCCGCAGCGTACTATTTAAGAAACAAGGCAAGCAAAGTTGAAGCGAATATTTTAACTTGCACTTCACATCGTGGAAACATTTGCCAGAGCAGCGCGACATTCGGACTAAGATACTGAGTCACATATTGAACCGCCTTGCTGCGTGCACATAGGACCAATAACTGACATTTGTCAAGCGAAATGGAATTGGTCCTTTTCTGGCTGCACAAGGGAAAAAGGCTCTTGTCAGAAATATTGCGTAAAGCCTTGAGTCCCCGCTGACACGTTCATTAATCACTCAAACGCTTGCAGCCGTAATTATAACGCTTGGAAGTATACTGTGGCAGCTACAATCATTGTTGATGCGTTCTTAAGCGATATTCACAAACTTTTCATTCTTCTCCTTAAAACCAAAAGCAGGTCGAAAGAAGCGGCACATTTTGTGCTGTGTAATTTCTCAGTTTTTGTTTACGGTACCTAATAAGACATTGTTTCAGTTCGCTAAAGAAATCAGTGAGGTTGATCAATCGATGAAGTTCACATCGGAGGTTTAAGAAACTATCGGACGCGTTTCTACAAACCCAACTCATGTCTTCGGTACCCACCCACAAATATATAACCTTGGCTCGCTAGTGCACCGTAGGCGTACACGTTAGCACTCGGATCGGCCAGTCGTGAGCAGTGGATGACAATAAAGGGATATAATCAAACTAAAGGAATCCCAAAATCATGCCGGTTAATGTACAATAACTAGGACTAGGTACACTAAACCATCCGGTCAGTACAAAGAAACGTCATCTGTGAACGCATGCGGAATATGTGCAGAGCCTCCAGAAACGGTGTCGTGGAGGGATTCATAACACCCACTGCCAACGTTCAGCCCGTCGTAAAAAAAGAGCAACCATCGTCGACAAAGGAAGAAAAACAGGTAATCGAGCGCTAGCACGATGAGATCTAAGTAAGGCAGACATTCATAGGAAGGGAGACCTGAAGAGATCAATAGTGTATGGCGGAACAAGGGTACATCATCAGAAGCATCAGAAAAGGTCTTGTCGAGCAAACACCGAAAAAACATTCTCTGGAAATTTGCTATTCCAGCTGATGCTGTCGGTGTAAAGCTACCGTTAAACACCGTGAAAGTATTATAAAATACGTGTGGTTCCAGTGCTTCTTCGGCCCTGAGCTCATTTTCTGCAAAAATAACATTCTTCCCCAGTGATTACGGCAATCATGCGTTTACTTGACTGCTTTCTCCTCATATATTTGCGCTCAACCTCTTCGAGGTGATTGACAAGATGACAGCGGTTTCAGAATTGTTGCTTGGGTTGGGGGGGGGGGAGGGCCGCGGGCTGTGCGGTTGTAAAATAATTTATTAAGGCACCAATGTTGAGTGTAACAATGACAACTGCAACCTCGCTAATGATAGAAAAAACTGTGTTGTTGAGATAACTATAAGCTCACGACTTATATTCTCGCTGATGCACGCAATTTTTATTCCTTTGTGTGATATCATTGTGAAGTGGTCAGTGTAATACGCTCCGAGAAGTTGGGTGCAACTTTGATGTTTTCTTTTTCCATGCATCAGGAGGACCGCGTCTAAGCATCAACCTGTTTGAAATGTAGGAAGCCTGACACTCGAAATGGCATATGTATATTAGTTTTCTTACACAATTTTTTGAAATTCACTGTTTCTGTAAATCAATGATTAAGCTGCCAATGATTAAGCTGCTGTCCCGGCTCGATGAGCCGTTTTGAAGGTCTCGTCTAGGGATGAATCGACCCTAAGGCCAACACTGCTACAACTGATGAAGTGAGCGAAATGGCGCTCGTGACATCAGGCGCATTTTCCTCAGTTGAACGCATTTTTCCTGTGCATGTTCAGTGTCGATATATTCGACACTTGGTGACTGTGGATGTTGTGAGCAGCTATTTAAGAAAAATACTACGCGGCTTTCTTTCTTTACTTTAGCGCAGCTCAAGGTAAGGGGAGGAAGAAATGCCCAACATGAAGAAATTGGAGACAATGAAGCGCTTATATATATGTGTACCTTCCTATTGTTTACTGCGTGTCACGTATGAATTGCTTTTATACGTGGTGAACACAGCAAAACTTACACACACACACACGCACACACACACACACACACACACACACACACACACACACACACACACACACACGCACGCACGCGCACGCGCACACACGCACACGCACACGCACACACGCACACGCACACACACACACACACACACACACACACACACACACACACACACACACACACACACAAAGATTACGGATTACGTAATAGGTGCCTACAGTCGACCCAAAAATGCCACATCATTTTACGTTAAAGACGCATTTGAGCAAAATCACACGCTCCTCTGCAAATAATGGTATGGCTTCTGCTTCAGCAATTGATTGTGCATTTCAATATAAGCTGCTTCTGGCCATGCTCCGGGCTCGTGCATGCAAGAACGCTATATATCGTGTATTGTCAGTCATAGCGCAAACAATTTCAACCTGAGAATACGAAAGCAAGAACCATAGAAAGATTTCGGAAGTTGCGTGCATTTAAGATATATTTCAGATGCGCATACAAAGGTTTACTCGGGCTAAACAAAAAAAAAAAATTTCTGAAAGGTAGGCAATAAATGCAACCACTCGTGTTAATAGGTTGAGCACTTTCGTGATGACTACATGTGCTAATTTGAGATGTAAGAACGTTAGGAAGACACTGGCGTAAATGGGACCGAGTCGTCCACATTCTGTGCATGAGTGCTTCGAAGGTTTCTGTGAACTGACAACAGTGCAATGTGCGTAAAATAGCCGATAACTAGACATTTCGAGGATTGTTTTATCTTCGAAATATCTCGTTCACGGATAGCTTTGACTTTTAGCTACTGTAACAATATTCTAACTATTCAGTTCTCACTAGAAAGTATCGGAAGCTTTCAACCGAAACAACCGGCTGACATGTTCAATTTCTGTTACATCTTGCACGCCAGTACAACACGGCATTACGGCGGCTACAACGCATGCCAGTGTTACAGCACATGCGCAGCAGTTAAGCACCCAATATTAGGGTTACGATGACTAGTGTTTGTAATAAATGAGAGGATGAACCGATGATTACAGAATTAAGGCCGGGGCAAGGGGCCCTTAAAAGTACAGGCCAACATCGCTCGCTTCTGTTACTCGTCGTCCCGTGTAAAGCATAGCAATTTCATCGATGCAGACGACGGCCCATCGGGCAATTCAGTCGGAATTCGGGGAGTGGGAACGCTTCATACGGGCGACGTGAATGAAGTCAGCCTTACGAGAGCTGAGACCAGTCGAAGTCAGGCGGAATATGACTGAAGTGGCGTCACTGAGGCGTGCCACAACGACGACGGTGCGGACAGAGCGGGCTGGAAATCCGCTCCATATCTCCCTTGATGTGTGTGAGACATGATGATGCCGCTTACCGCAGCGAGCCCAATTGAGCGTTCTTGTGCATGCAAAGCTACATCATTGCATGCATCTCGCCTTCTGCACTCAGAATGACAGCGTGTCTCGGAAAACGGAAGCAGCGTCAAGAGCACTTACGGGGTCGGTGTGCGCAAAGAAAGTGGCTGAAACCGGTGGTCTCAGTGTGGCAGTCGGCGCGCATTCGGGGCTGTGTGTGACCTGGATTAATATATACGTGTTCTAATTAGGTTTTTAAAATATATTAGATGTTGCTTTTATATGTTCGACCAACTTATAAGCATGCCTCGACGCATTCCGATTCGATCACGCTTTATTTACTCTCCCCTTATATATCTCTCTTTAGAAATAGAGAGATATAAAAGCTTCAATGAAATGCTAGCTAATGTTATGTTAGCAGTGAACGTTGTTTTCCAAAGAATCGCTGTGTCGTTATACCTATGAATTTTTTCACTATTCACTGTTCAACATATGAATTGCGGTAATTTAGCTGCAACTCATTAGTTAGTGATTTGTGTGTTGTGTTCTGCGTTTTATACGCATTATTTGCCCTCTCATGTTTATGTGCTGCTTCCTTCGTTCACTGCCTCTTGAACAGCCATTTACTTCGTGAATAAATAAATACATAACTTGGCCACTGGCGTGTCTGCAAAACTATCCAGGGAGTATAGCAGTACTAGCATTCTTTTATCATTATCTGTTTTACAGCTTCTTCAAACTGCAGCCCACTTGCCAAAAGTGTGGACACTATTATACGGGGTGCATTTTAAGACCATATACACAATTTTTATACATCGCCTGCGGCAGACAGCGTAATTATAGTCGTTGAGCTGCAGTATATTTTAAGCGACGGGCATTTGTGCGGCCATAAATCGAAATGCATACTCGAGTAATTAACGAATCTTACCTAAATATTTCTTACTGAATTGCTTCACGGCACATATTGCAATGTACACGTAGCAGCAGGTGCGTTTGCAAGGCATATCCACTTGGAGCAAAAACTGAGGATAGCACCCGTTTCGTGATGTATATGCACCGTCAAACTTTCGGTAAGCATGCACTGTTGCTACACTTACTTTTTATACAAAACGTCGTTTTAGGCATACAAGCACAAAAGCAACAGGGACACCGATAAAGTTAGTCGCCAATTTCGGGATATTGTACCACGAACCTGATGCCAGGCTGAAAATTCAAAGTTTACAATTCGACCTAGCGAACTCACCGGCTTCAATTCATAAATTTGAATACGTGTCGAACAATGGATAATTGAAAAGTTAATTGGTGAAGTTCAACAAAGTTAGTGACATTAGTGAAATTAGTGAAATGCATACACGGTTGGGATTTACTATGGCAAGGAATTACTCCACAAATATTCAACAAAGAGACAGCATACAAGAGGGTACATCAAGATAGTCTATATAGGTGCTTGAAATGTGTCAGTGTGTCCTCTTGCGTGGAGTGTGCTTCTCTGGATTCGCTCAGTAATTCCTCGTATCCTTGTCATGAATTACTTAACCAACCTGCATCTCAAGCGCTCCTCTGAACTACGGGGACGAGTAAAATGCTTTGCTTTCCATTGCGGAAGCGATAATCGGAATGCACATCAGGTGAAACTTGCGGTTTGATTTTACCGCCTCCTCTTAGCTCGAAATTATTTCCTGGAGCCATGACAGTAACTAGCGCCGGGATAATGAAACAACTGAATTCAAATGTCATTTCTTGTAGGGCTTTGTCAGTGGTCAGAGAGCGTTCCTCGCGCCTGCGTCGTGAAGGTGATCAGCTGTGCGGGAGCGGAGGATGCCAAGAGTGGCACATATAATCCGATTCTTTCACGCGTCCTTCACCAACCAAATAAGCGACGAAACTGCGCGAGTCTCAAGCAAGCGGCGGAAGGATCTTGTTTGTACAGGGGCCTCAACAAGGTCCCAACCTTGCCTTTGAGCCACGCGCAGGGCTCCCACGTCAGGAGGCCGCAGCAGCAAATGACTTCATCAATGTGAATGTCAGACATGAGCGCTGCTGAGTCGGGCAGTAGTTTTCGGCCTACATGTGATACGAACTATGTGCGATTTCGTCATTTTACTGTACCACCTCTGTCAAAGATCTTCTGAGAGCTACCATGTATTCGCAATTTATGGTCGCCCAGATCTACATACCACTTTGTTACGCCAACAAGCAAGATATCCTAAACGCATCTGTAAGAGACCACCTCTATTTTGTATACTTAAAGCTCGTTTTGTGCGGGCAGGGGTATTGTCTTTGATCGTGACGTCCAATCTAATATGCCCCCTGAGCGATAACGTCACAAAATGGGGGCGTGGGTTGCTAACGGGGGGAAATACTAAGAGGGGACGAGGTACGGTTTTGGTTTCTGTTAATACGCTTTTGCGGACAACATGGCTGTCTCGCTAAGTGGTGGTCACGTAAACAACTTTTCCGCGTGATTAGAGCTATCATCACACTCGCCTTTGAAAGGCGGCCTCGAAAACCAAGAGCGTGAGTCCTTCGCAGAGGCAGGGAAATCATTCTAGGAGTCGAAACGAATAGTACGGGCATCTCACTTGTGCGCCATATCACTCGTTCAGCCTCTGACAAATAAAATCCAAGGATGCAAGTGCGTTACCTGCATCGTACACACACACACACACACACACACACAGACACACACACATATATATATATATATATATATATATTGCACAGCCGTGCCGACGTTTCACTGAGTAACGGTGAAGGATTTGTGAGCCTCGCATTCACTCTAGTACTAATTAGTACTAACCTCTCATCCTGAGTTATCCGAACAAACAATGGCTTAGCCATGCGCAGTGTTCGTATGTTGTACAAATTCGAACGAGACTTCATAAATGTGTCTAAGAAGACACCAGGAGGCAATCCTGTATTTGGATGAGCCGCGCCTCGTATGTCAAAACCTTCCACGGCTACTTCCTACAGATTCGCCGTTATAGTCGGGAGCATTGCCCCATCGGATGTGATTGAACGGACTGTAAGTATAGCGTTCACGAGCAGTTATCTCTACCGCATAGGGCGAACAACCGATCCCTCTGTGCAGCGACAACTGTGGTGCTGTTAAGAGACCGCCGAACATACGTTCCTTGACTGCATGCGCGCATATCGCAACGAGAAATTGTGTATTGAGCGTCGTTGGATATCGTTTTCTGGAGGTTTCAAATTTGTTATTTACCTTTACTTTCCGAAACCTCGGCTTCTCCGAAAGATATTTCGCAAATTGACACCATGCTATAAGAAAGGTATAATTTTCTTTCTTTTTTTGTTGGCAAATGTCTCACCTGTATAAGTGATTACCCGCTTTGCTATCTGCTCTATAAAGCTTTCACCCGAGCAAAACAACCCTCGGAAATTGAACCCTGCGAAAAATATTTTCCCTATAAAATGCATACGCGAAAGATCTCTGTGAAACCATGCAACAGAATTCTAGTCTTTAATCGGAAAAGCTTAGCGCGAAATGATGCTACACATTTTGTGCCCTTCCATTGAAGCATCCACAGCTGGGATATAACTCTGCTGCAGCATGTGAAATAAGTACATCACAGACATATACGTAAATTAATAAATAAGCATGCGAACAAATTAATTGATGGCGGGACATATAATCCTGCAAGAGCTCTATTGATATCAAATGTGGAAATAAAACGTACGAAAGTGTTCTTTATTTTTGTTTGTTTATTGCTGTGCTTCTGATTGTTCGAAAAATATGTACCGAACAAAACGTCATAATATGATCAGTGACTGTAACAGAACTGAGGCAAATCACATTCCTTCTCCGAGCTGCAATTTCGATCCACACGGTTTTGCCTAACTTAAACGAATTGTTATGATCGTGTCAGACTCTCGCGTGGGACATTGCAATCGAAAACAGCAGGCTTAGTCCTGCCAATTGAAGATATTGTTGCAGGAAGAAAGCAGGCCCACCAGTGTAAAATAATGTATATATACAACTGAGGTTAATGGCGTTCAGGCAACTGGCAGACTTCGTCTTCCTCTAGTCTAATCCAACTTCTTCCTTCACTTCACCGTAACATCACCCTCCCGGCGGAGTAGCTCCGTCCCGGTGCAAGTTATAGAGCCTCACTTAATGGGGGGACATAGGGCTTCAGCCTGGCGACGTGAACAACATCGCTGGTGACGTTGGGAGGCACTGAAGGCTGACCGACTGGGGCGATCTCGTATGTCACGTGGGACAGTTGGCGTAAGATCTGGTACGGACCAGAATAACGGGAAAGTAGTTTTTCCGACAAGCCGACGCGACGTGAAGGCGTCCAGAGGAGGACAAGGGAACCAGGTGAAAAATGGGAGTCTCGGTGCCGAAGGTCGTAGCGTCGCTTTTAAGAAGCTTGCGAGACTGTGAGGCGATGACGGGCGACTTCTCGGGCCTGGGCGGCTAAGTCAATAGCATCGCGAGCGTAAGCAGTGCTGGGTGATTGTACTGCGGAAAGTAGCAACGTGTCAAAGGGCAAGGTGGGGTCTCGGCCATACAACAGGTTATATGGTGAAAATCCGGCAGTGTCGTGACGGGACGAGTTGTATGCGAAAGTGATGTATGGTAAAGCGACGTCCCAGTCGCGGTGATCGTCGGAAACGTACATGGCCAGCATTTCAGTTAGCGTGCGGTTGAGTCACTCGGTGAGGCCGTTAGTTTGGGGGTGGTACGCGGTAGCAATCTGGTGTTCTGTAGAACAGGAGCGGAGCAGATCATCGACGACCTTCGATAGAAAGTAGCGGCCGCGATCCGTGAGGGGCGCCGTGGTGCAGGATGACGTCGTATAGTAAGACGTCGGCGACATCTGTAGCGCAGCTGGTTGGTAGCGCTCGTGCAATGGCATATCTCGTGGTGCAATCGGTTGCTGCAGCAATTCATTTGTTTCCTTTGATGGAAATTAGAAAGGGGCCAAGGAGGTCTAGGCCCACACGGAAGAAGGGCTCTGTAGGGATATCAATTGGTTGCAGCAAACCAGCGGGAGGCACAGCAGGCGTCTTCCGGCGCTGACACAGGTCGCAAGAAGCGACATAACAGCGCACAGAGCGATTAATGCCGGGCCAGAAGAAGCGTCGCCGCAGGCGGTCGTATGTACGAGTGATGCCCAGATGTCCAGCAGTTGGCGCGTCGTGAAGTTGCTGGAGCACGGCTAGTCGAAGGTGCTTGCGAACGACTAGGAAGAGCTCCGGGCCGTCACGATGAACGCTACGACGGTATAAAGTTCCATCGCGCAAGGTGAACATCCGGAGTGACGGGTCATTGGACGAGGAGCTTAGGCGCTCCATAAGTGTTCGAAGAACAGGATCTTTGCGCTGCTTGTCGCCAATATGGAGGAAGCCGGAGAGGGATAGAACACTGATGTCCGAGTCTGCATCGGTATCGTCCGGTTGATCCACGGGATTGCGGGACAGGCAGTCAGCGTCTTTATGCAAGCGCCCTTACTCATACATAATAGAAAATGTATATTCTTGTAGACGCAAGGCCCAACGTGCAAGTCGTCCAGTTGGATCCTTCAGAGAGGAGAGTCAGCAGAGGGCGTGATGGTCGGTTACGACGCAGAAGCTCCGACCGAAAAGGTACGGCCGAAATTTCGCGACCGCCCATACGAGCGCGAGACATTCTCTCTCAGTGATGGAGTAATTTCGCTCGGGCGTGGAAAGAAGGCGGCTAGCGTAAGCGATGACACGTTCTTGGCCCTGTTGACGCTGAGCGAGGACAGCGCCGATGCCATGACCACTCGCGTCAGTTCTTACTTCAGTGGGCGCAGAAGGGTCAAAGTGTGACAGAATTGGGGAAGTTGTAAGCCGCTCAATCAGGGTAGAGAACGCTTTCTCCTGCAGTGGTCCCCAAGAGAAAGAGAGTCTTTCTTAAGAAGGTGAGTGAAAGGGTGAGCGATGTCGGCAAAATTTTTCACAAATCGCCGGAAATAAGAGCATAAGCCCAGAAAACTACGGACATCGTTTGTTGAACAAAGTACAGGAAAATTTCGCACGGCGTGAACTTTCCGTGGATCAGGTTGGATTCCGGCGGCGTTGACGAGATGGCCGAGCATGTTAATTTCACGGCGACCGAAATGGCCCTTGGAGGAGTTCAGCTGAAGGCCAGCCCTGCGAAACACGGAGAGTATGGTTGTGAGGCGCCGCAGATGGCTCTCAAAGTTCGGCGAAAACACAATCACATCGTCGATATAACAGAGGCATGTAGACCACTTCAAGCCGCGCAAGAGAGAGTTCATCATGCGCTCGAATGTAGCTGGCGCATTGCATAATCCGAAGGGCATGACTTTAAATTGGTACAGACCATCCGGTGTGACGAAGGCGGTTTGCTCGCGGTTCATCTCATCGACGCTAATCTGCCAATAGCCGGAGCGGAGGTAAATTGATGAAAAATATTGGGATCCGTGAAGGCAGTCAAGAGCGTCATCAATGCGAGGCAGGGGATAAACATCCTTCTTCGTTATCCTGTTGAGGTGACGGTAGTCAACGCAGAAGCGCCACAAGTTGTCTTTTTTCTTTACTAAGACAACCGGTGATGCGCACGGGCTACTGGAAGGTTCAATGATGTCCTTGTCCATCATTCTGTCTACCTCTTCCTGTACGATGGCTCGTTCTGTTGCGGAGACACGATATGGCCGCCTATGAATGGGGCTGGCGTCACCGGTGTCGATGCGATGTGTGACAACAGATGTCTGGCCAAGTGGAGGGTCGTCCAAATCAAAGATGTCCCAATTAGATGACAGGAGGTGACGAAGAGCTGCTGTTTGATCGGAAGGAGGGTCAGGGAAGATCATCTTAGAAACATCGTCCGCAGGCGTCGAGTACGGAGGAGTGGGTGACAAAGGTCCGTTGGTACTGAGGAAAGATTCAGAACTCAAAGAAGAAACCTCAAATTCTTCCAAAGCAGTGATATGCGCTATGGCGATACCGTCTGGCAGCACATGCGACGAAAATCCAAAATTGAGGATGGGCACGCGAGCGCAGTTTTCGTGGATCTGGATTAGAGTGCTCGGTAGGGCAATATTGCGCGAGAAAACCACGTCAGTGAGGGGCGACACGACGTACTCGCCATCAGGTATGGGAGGACAGGGCGTCAGGAGGACATTTGTAGCCGCCTGTGGAGACAGCCTTGCAAACTCAGCAGAACATAAGCGGTGTGAAGCGCAAGTCGTTGCGTCGGCAGGAAGCGGCAGATCCAACTGGACAACACCTGCGCAGCAGTCAATTTGGGCAGAGTGTTTCGAAAGGAAGTCGAGGTCGAGAATTAGGTCGTGCGGACAGTGTTCAAGGACGATAAACAGAACAACGGTATAATGGCCATTAATGATCACACCTGCTGTGCACATTCCAAGGACAGGTGAAGTACTCCCGTCGGCGACTCGCACAGTGCACGGTACGGCGGGTGTCAAAAGCTTTTTGAGCCTTCGGTGGAGAACAGCGCTCATAACTGAAAGGTGCGCTCCTGTATCAACGAGAGATCTAACAGGAACGCCATCAACTTCAATGTCCAGTAGGTTTCTACATGTAGTCAGGGTCAACAGAAGATTTGTGGGCCGGGTGGGGGTTGCAGTTTCACCTCCGGGAGCTGCACCGCCTAGTTTCCCGAAGCGAAGCGACCGGTTGCAGAAGGGGACGAAGAGCGGTGAACGAGAGGCGAACGCGACCTACGACCTTGCGGAGACGGGGAGCGGCTGGATCTTGGTGGAGCACTGTCGGCGTTGATGTTCCTAGTCGGCGTATAGGGCGAGAAAGTGCGATTGTCTGGTACTTGGCGGTAGGGACTCGGAGATGACCACCGAGGAGGCGACGACCAGTGGTTGCGGCAATGACGGGCGATGTGTCCAATACCGGAACAATTAAAATAGATAGGTTTATCATCCGCTGTGCGCCAGTCAGCTGGGTTTCGACGGGGTGGCGGAAAGCTTTGTGTCTGGGAGCGAGCGGCCGGAGAAATCTGGTAGGTGCATGTATGGCGGACCGAGCAGGGAGATGGAATGCCCAAACTGGCTATTTTCTCCCGAACGACCGCTTGTATAAGGGAGATAGCGGGCACGCTTTCCAGACAGTCGGGACGAACTGGAGCCGGAGCCATGGCCTGAAGTTCGCGGCGAACGATGCGCGTCATATCTTCCGGTCCTGCGGACTGAACGAACCGCAGCGGATCTTCGCAAGAAGATGTCGCGGCGGTATTGGGCAATCGTTCAAAAGTTTGAGCGACGCGGCGGCCCTACGCTTGTTCGAAGCGCCGGCACTCCTTCATAATTGCATCCACAGTGGCACAATCCTTGCACATCAGGAGATTGAGGGCATTGTCTGCAATACCTTTCAGTATGTGACCAATCTTGTCTGCCCCGGTCATGTTGCCATCAGCGTTGCGACAGAGGGCGAGCACATCCTGTATGTACATGACATAAGATTCTGTGGACGTCTGAGCGCGGCACGCAAGTTCTTTTTTTGCTGCCAGCTGACGACCGACAGGTCAAAGAAACAGGTCTCGCATTTTTTCTTTGCAGACATCCCAGCTCGTTAGGTGAGCTTCGTGTGTGTCGTACCATTGCTTCGCAGTTCCTCTTACATAAAATATCACGTTTGCTAGCATCATTGTTGGATCCCACCTGTTGTGGTCGCACACTCGCTCGTACATCGTAAGCCACTCCTTGACGTCGGCGTTGTCCGTGCCACAAAATGTCCTTCGGTCCCGCGGATGAGTGAGGATGACCGTTGACACGGGCTGCTGAGGCGTTGTCGCTTGTGTCGGTTGATTTGCCATTGTGGGGGCAGGTAGATGACGTCCGCTGCTAAGTTCCGTGATTGTACCCCGCACCTTCCACCAATATGTTGCAGGAAGAAAGCAGGCCCACGAGTGTAAAATAATGTATATTTACAACTGAGGTAAATGGCGTTCAGGCAACTGGCAGACTTCGTCTTCCTCTAGTCTAATCCAACTTCTTCCTTCACTTCACCTTAGCAATATTGTTCTATCTTACACCCGCCTCGGTCGCCCAGTGGCTATGGTAATGAGCTGGAGGTCACGGGTTCGACCTCTGCCGCGGCGGCCACGTTTCGATGGAAGCGTATATAGGCAAAAAAAAAGTTTGTGTACTTTGGTTAGGTGCCCGTTAAAGAGCCTCAAGTAGTAAAAAGTTAATCCAGCGGGCCTCATAATCATATCGTGGTTTGTGGCACGCAAAACCCCGGACTAACTACTTTTACCTCACCCAACCGGCATTTAGTAGCAATGATGCAGCATGTTCTATTAATTTCTTAGACTAAAAATGCAGGTAGCGATATCTCAACAATTTCAATGGGACCCGCAAAGAAACATAATAGCTCTTTAGGCTGGTATACAGAACTTTTGTAAAAGACCAATTTGTTAATTCTCCTAAGAGCTTGAATAGCCTAACAGAAAAGTGAAGGCCCAAGTTCAATTCTTTTAAACCTGCAGTGCCCGTACATATGTGTGATGTCACAGATCAGGCACGTATACAAGGGGGGGGGCCGAAATTAAGACGCATACTCCCCCCCCTCCCTGCCCACGCCACCGCTTCTCACACACATTCCTAAAGCGCTGCCAAATCAATGTTGAGACTTGATAGCTATTCAGCAGTCAACATTTTGCTGCCTTTCTCCCTCCTTTTGGATGGCGGTAGTTATCGGCGTCTCCTGGGATGTGAAGGCCAGTTTCCTGATCAATTCGGTGCCCGCGCAATTAACTCGAGATGCATTCAGTTGTAACCGTCTATTCAACGGTCACGCGCATCGTTGTTGCTTCGTTAGTTCAACCTTCTTCGTTTAGACTGATCCATGGACGAGGAAAGGGATTCAGTTCGTGGTCAGCTGGTCTGTATGCACATGGAACAAGTTGCTGTGAGAGAAAATGCCAATGGCGTTTAACTTTTCTTTTTGTTTCATTGTTTCCTCGAGTGACGGCTCGCCACGGTGCCGACAGATGCTTGGAACCACATACCCGTGATATGGGTTAGACAAGGTGGAAAATAAAATAATGCGAGACTAGAGTCCATCATCAAAGCCTGCAATAACCCTTAAACTCATAGGCAATATGACTGTCACCCGTTAACTCGCCTGGTTTTTCCCTAATTGTACAGCTCTTTTCGTGCTAAATTGCCAACTGGAAACAAGAGTCGCAAGAATTTGAAAAATTAAGCGATGTACTAAGGGAGAGAGCCAAGGCAACAGCCAAACGGGAAGGAAAAGCCAAAATTAACAAATTTAGCCGTTGTTCTTGAACATATTTATTCATTAACATCTTTTTATTTGAAAAGGAAGTAGAGAAAATGTCGCCGGAAGTGGAGGACAATTCCGTGTGTTCTGAATGACGCTTCTACAGTTATCATTCGAGCCACCTAACGTAGCCGCTTCTCTGCTGTGCTTACGTAGGTGTTTTTCTAACGTGCCGCGGTGGGCGCAGTACGTGTAGAATCGCAGCTTCCTGCGCCATACGCGGTTGTACGCGAGTGGCGGCCACGCATCGTTACATAACTCCCCAAATAACACTACGAGTCGGTTGTGGCAATTGTTAGAGCAGTAAACGAGGGATCCAAAAGAACTGTTAATGTTTCGCAAATATATATTTCTGTACACTCTAAGAAAAAAGAGAGTAAAAAGTGAGTCACGGCAACTTGACTCTCTTTTTTCTTACGAAGACACATTTTCGCGCGGGTAGAGTCACAAAACAAGAGTCAACATTTGTGTGTGGGTCGTTTGACTCTTAATAGCACGCGAAGAGTCGTCGTGCAAGATCGCGACTCCTCTGATATTCGAGATGAGTCTGGCGAGAGAAAGATTAAAATGCAGGGGAAGAAACACCGGATAACGTCTTATGTTTTAGGCAGGCCCTCGGTTTCCTGTCCTGGTTGTAATGCAGTGTATCATTCTTTCGTCAAGCTTGTCATGTTCTGCAATTACATCGAACTCTAAATATCGATTTTCCTTGAACATGTTTGTTAATATCTCACACGCTGGCATCCTATGCTAAGGAATACCCAGATTTGTCAAACTGGATTCTGACCATAAGTAAATCTAAAAAATATAGCATTGGCTACTACAGAGAGCACAGCAACGAGATAACAAGTTCAGTATAGGCGCACTCAACAGTGTCGATTGTAAATGTAATTGCACTACGTAAAGTTAAATTTTGAGGATTTAGGTTCCAAAATCAAGATCTTGTTATGAGGCGCACGGTAATGGAAAACTGCAGATTTATTTTCAGCAGCTCGGGTTATTTAACGCGCACGGAATGCACAATATACGCGCGTTTTCGCATTCTGCCCCCATTGGAACGCGACTGCTGCGGGTGTGATTGTTCTCGTTACCTCGAGCTCAGCAGCGCAGCACCAAAGCCACTGGGCTACCGGAGTGCGTTGCGTTCCGCGACCAGAAACAAACATTAACGAACGCAGCACTGCTTTTGAACCCCCTAGAAATTTAAAAAGAAAAATGTAGCAGTTTCCCCCCAATGCTGCATGAACCACTGCACGAACAACTGCACGAACCAAGGTTCGTAGTTTCATCACCTGAATAAACTGCAGTAAACAATCGCTTACTCCGTAAATTAGCAAGCACGGGGTCACACGCGCACGTGCAAACATGAACAGATTTCACTCAATGACCGCGAACACTCGCTGTCACAGCCTCGGCGTGATGAAGGGCGCGAACAGAGCGGACAGAACACTGCTGCTGCCTCATCCTTCGAAGCGCTTCCGAAACTTGAAATGGCGCAATAAAAGCGCCCTTCCCCTCACCCCCCCTTGCCCTCGCCGCTTTGCACCCATCGGAAATTATCTCCAAGACAGAGCGAGAGTGGCGCCAGACCGGGCTAGAGCAACGGCCAGAGGAGAAGCGTGCTAAATAAGCGCCTCCTTTCCCCGGCTTGCGCGCGTTTTATCACGTGACCACCTATAGATACTTGGGGCACCCATCCAGACACTATACATCTCGGCTCGCCCTCGTACACTTCTTTTAACGCGCACAGCTAACGGCGCAGGATAGGATCTTATCGCACTTGACTTTATGCGTAAGGTCACGGCAACACCGACAGATATATTTCGACGGTTGTGTCCATATAATTGCTATCGCAAAATTCGCAATAAATAGAAAATTTCACTAAGGACCAACCCCGCTGCTTCTCCATGTCGTGATATAGCGGTGAACGATAGCTCTAGAAAATGTGTTGCTAAATCTCCGCCAAATGACTACGCTCCCATTTGGTGATCGCGGCACACAGTCGCAAGAACTTGTGGAGGAAATACCGGAGTTCTGGCAGCTTCAGGTGCACTAGATCATTCAGTAACATGGGTGGCTTTGTAGTTCTACCTTACATCAGAGCAAACTGCACTCGACAGAAATCAAGGGCAGCCGCACCATTATAGCTAAGCAAATTAAGGACAATTACGCCGCGTCTTCACACTTCGAGCACGCTCCGACAGCCCACCGATAGATATTTCAAACACAACCACACTCGGACGAGCAAATTTTGCTTCTGCCAAGTGAACGTAGCGGGTATTTCAAGACGCGTGTTAAATTCATGGCTGTTTCATTCGTGAACATTACTTAAGTAACGTAAAATTATCAGTGAGCAAAACAGTTTTTATTTCAACGCAAGGAAACAAAACCGAAACTAGCGCAACTGTTTTGCCCAGTTGTACAGACACAAAATGATCCAAAGCCGAAGCCGTCAGTAGCATGACGCCATTTTACAGTTGCGCTGCATCACGCGCGGGTACGTTGTCGTTGAGTGGTTCTGAAATCGCCGCGTTAGGGGCGACTGCAACCAGGCGTTGCGGCAAGTAACGGTGGGAGCTTCTGTCCGTGCTGTGTGATTGCGACGAGGGGGACCGCCGCCAGTAGCAGCGTGTCGCCTATTTCGTCTTTGCCGACATCGCGCAAGTGCAGCTCGTCGGACCGTCACAAGCGCCCGAAGTGCTGCGGTTTGCACAGCATCTTTTATTGTGATATGGAAGATCGCAACGGACAGAGACGACCAGATGCATACGAACGACTACCAGCGGGGAGTGACCTGTGCCATATTTCTCTTAACGTCTCAGGTAAGCATATCAGCTTTTGTTCCGAGTTTACAAACGGCGCGTACTCGGCCCTTCCGGTATGGCTACATTTTGCGCCACGTTTCTCTTGGCAGTTCACAGACGTTTCTTAGGCATGCGTGCGCGTATCTATGCGAAAATACTACTGACCGACGGAAGCCTCAGGAGAGCATCTGAAATTATTGCAAAGCTGTACTGCCAGGAGAAACACCGTTCTTAAGGACTTTAGTGACGAGTGGCCTGTCACATCGAAAAATACGTAGAATATCAAGTACTGCGTAACTTGAAGTGTAGATACAATACTCGCACCAGTGTGACTTTCGCATGGCGAAGACAGGTAGTCGAAAAGGCAGCTTGTGTATTCTGAAGATTTACTAGCGCTTTAGGTATATTACCGCGAATAATAAAAGCGCTACAACGCTGTACGGCAGTGTCAGGCGATGTGGCAGCACAGAAATTTTAAGAGCGGTAAAGCGGCTGCATGCACAAGCGAACAGACACAGCGCTTTAAAAGCGCTGAAAGAGAACAAATTTTTTGTGCATTTGGCTGTAAGTAGAAAACACATTAGCTCACAATCTAAGCCTATATATAATGTATTATTTTTACTTAATCTTTATTTTCACGGTTGTAAATATTTGAAAGCATGAATATGCTGCAACATTTATATAGTAAATCCTACTAGGCTTACAAAACCTGGCTGTGTTATGTGGTGAAATTGTAATATTGCTACTGGATTTTCTATTTTGAGTCCGGTGTTTTATGAAAAAGAGGGTCTTTTTATTTGTAGTCTTATGTTAGTGCAGATATTTGGCAAGCAGAAATGAGTTGATTGCAAAGTTGTATCTCCCGGTGAGCTGCATATGAACCCAAATTTATCCTGTCTTGGCTATTGCAATGTGCATATAACAATTTTAAGTATATACAGCAGTAGTTGGCTTAGTCGCTGTAGCGTATTTTGTAAAAGTAGAAGGCTATGATTATTTTACTGTTTTCATGCAGAAATACCTTTTTTTCTTGTACCAAGAAACGCTCACAGCATTGAATGAGATGAGGTGTGGTGTATTTTTCTACTAATTTAATAAAGGAAATTTCGTCTGCGGTGTATCAGAGATTAGTTTACTTTCTTTTACTAAACAATGCGTTGTCTCTTCTGCTACTGCTGTTGTTCTGTGTATTTTTGTAATTTTGAAATGCACTTTACTTTAGGTATTCAAGAAATACCAACATCCAGAAGAAGACGCCATCTTATCCAGCACGTTATGGGTGAGACAGATCGTAGCAGGCACTTTTGCATATCTCATTAGCATATGATGCCATTTGTTGTAATTTTTGTGTCCACTTTCCTGTCTTTATGCATTTTACTATTATTGTGCAAAGGGTAACAGTTTTACATTTAGACAGAGTAATCGCCCAAAGGGGAGACATGGCTGGAAGAGACAACACACACAAGCCTCCTTTGTCCGTATCTCTACGTTGCGCAGTTATTCTGTTGTTATCTACCCACAAGCCCAAGTTCCTCATCAGCTACATTTACTAATGATCCGTTATTACAGTTTTATCGACATAACATTGAAAGTACAGAGGTACACAGGAAGACAGAGACGTGAACTGATGAAGAGCCGTTGAACAAGAATCGCTGGAGCCAATATTTCGACAGAGAAGATTTTTCTTCTCAAAACGTTGGCTCCAATAAATTTTCTTGTTCTATCACTATTTACAGTTAAAAGAAAGCATCATTGCTCTTGCTGAAGTATTATGCATTATGGCATAAAAATTAGCAGGGTGAAATATCAGGAATGTCAAAATTCTTGTATATTCCAGTGCTAGAGCGAAAACCAGGAACACAAGATGTAGAGAATCACATTGTTATTTTTCACTGCCGAGTTTGGCCAGCTTCATTCTGAGCTTGCACTTTGTTGCATTAACGACCACTGGAATTCGTTAATTGAATTACCTTGGTGATTTACTTATATTAAAAGATTTTGAACTTGTATTAATGAAGCTTAACATAATGCATGTAAAAGAATTTACAATGACATTTTAAGGTGGCAGGCTTACAGTTGACTAGCAGGTCACTTGATGGTATGAGCTCAGGTTTAAACCGAGCTTCCATGCACAAACCAGTTACACATTTTTGTTTTATTGTTTGGATTTTCATAAACATAAGTACTGTTTTTTTTTGTCGGGCTTCTAGTTGTGTCGTAGGACCTAACTGTTTATCTTTATTTGTATTGGTAGCCATGTTACACAGACAGCTCAATTTTTATTGTAAATCGTAACATGGTAGGACTAAGAACATTTGTGCAAATTCGTTGCAGGTGCACTCTGGCGGCTCCTACCCCTGCATCCTGCCGCCACCATGTCCCGAATATGTCCACTAGGGAGTTGGCAGCCTTAGTGATGATGCCAGCAGGCTGACAGCCGACAGAAAAATTCAGGTAAATACCTGTAATTAAGCGGCGTCTTTTTGAGTGAAATGGCTTGTAGTCACTCAGCAATAACAGAAGTAACTTCGAAGCAGTTTAGACTCCCTGCTATCCGTGCAGGGATGCTCAAGTCCATGCATTTTGTCTTAGCCGCCAAGAGGCTATGTGTATTAGGCGAAATGCGATGCAAATTTTGAAACTACAAGAGACCACTTGTACAATTTTTTTCTTGCTTAACACAAAAACTACTTTGATAAAGCTTTACCAATTTAAAAACAATACAATGTACTCTCATACATGGTATTTGGCATAAATTTACTAGGGCTGCCTCAATGGTAAGTAGGCCGATAAACGTACGCCAAAACTGACTTCTTTTCCAAGTTCATCCTCCTCTCTCTGCACTGCTGCATAATGTATCTTTCTGATACCATTCTTGCACACAGGCCAAGTCCTAAACACATAGATTGCATAAATTTGCAGCTTTTGCTGTAGGTCACTTCTATGAAAATAAAGTTAATAAGCCATTTTGTCCATTTTTAATCAGCCATAATAAACTGAGTCGTGGCTAATAAGCAGTTAAGTTTTTGGTGTAAGGCCTCTCTTCATTGTCGTTAAAGATTCGGCCCTCTTAATGAAGGAACCATATTTTTGGCTATGCCATTTTATGATGCATTCTTTGGTGTGTTACACAAAATTTGACATAATGTTTATGCCAGTAAAATTTTTTTTTGCTTTAAGTATTGCGTGAAATTGTGATTTGTTCTATATTGAAGGGCCCTCAGTGTTCAAAATAAAATTCCAAGTGGTCGTGTGCCAGGTTGGAACAGCTGGCATGGAATAGCCTACCTACACAAATAGGGAGGGTCATGTACACTTTATGTTAATATACTATTATTGATCCACAAAAGACAAAATGAAGGATTCCATCCTATAAGCAGCTCTTTGCATTCATTTCCACTTTTGCACATTTATATACCTTGAGTCTGGTGACTTGTGTCTGTTTTCATCATCTGCTATGTGCAGAGGGTAAACTTCAGATTTGCCCTATGGTACAGAATATTTTGGGGCTAAATATATGGATCTGTGTTTTTCAGGTTGCCTCAAATTTTACCCAAGCCATGCCGCACACTCGGGCCAGGCCTCGTGCAAACGACGTATAACCAGGTTCAACGCATCAGGGTCGAGGGAGTCCGGAGATCAAGGCAACCTGCTGTGCAACCAGCGTGCAACCTTTGGTGACCCCTCTACATGTGCTATCTATTTGACAGCTGTGCCTCACTTTCATCTATCCAAACAGCATCACCGACTGTGATCACTTATCGAACCATGGATGAGTGTTGGGGTGGAGTGATTTGAACAGAGATTCTATTTGTCTCTTCAAATTCTTTGCAAATATTTCTGTTATTATAATTCATATGTGTCTTTAGTATCTAGTTTTTAATAGTTCCTTTCTCTTAGAATTCTCACCATCAGCTCCTGCTATTCTAATGTATACCTGCCTTTAAGCCCCGTTTCTCGTAGTACTTTTGTACTTGTGGATGTAATTGATAGGTTCTTAATTCTTGTTGTACAGAAGGCTAAAATGCGAACTTACTGCATTTTTTCTTCCTTTGATAATCTACAGCACTGCAATGTGTTCAAGAAATGTAACATAACACAGGCTCTGGTGCAGGATAAATTTGAGAGCAATATAGAGCACTTATTTCAAGCACCCGTTATTTTTGAAAAACTCAAGGATATAGGAGCACAAGGAAGAACATATTGAACTAGAGAAACAAATTCCCCTCATGAGTCTGGTAATAATGTGACTTCCTTTCACTGCAAAGATACTGGTACTCGCATACAAGGTTTGAAACATGAAAGCTATGATACCCTTGGCATTTCTCAGTGCTTATTTGCCACACTGACGAATGTCAAAGGCAGCTGCATAGGTTTCATGCACACATTGGTTGTATTACACCTTTTGAGTATTGCATTTCTCAAAAACACGGGTTTGCAACAGTGCTTTAAATAGCAGATGTATTTCCTAATTTTCAGAATTTGTTAGTGCAAGAGTAACGCTACAGATCATGTAAAAATAATTTTACAGACTATATGTCCATGGATGCATGCTTCTTCTGATGACGTAGCAGTGCCATGTGGTCGGGGAATGAATGTCTATTTCAGATTTAAATATTGGCTTCCAGGCCTGGGTTAGTCTCCTACACTTAGTATTCTATATCAGAGCCCAGTTAATATAGGAAAGTGAATTAAACTAGGAATTATAAACATCAAAAGATCTTGTTCGGGACACTAATGTAACAATCGGCAAGGTTCTTCGTGCATTCATTTCCACATTTGCGAGATTATATTTTGACTGGTTTCATTAATGCGAGAACAAATATTTCTTTATTCTCATGCTAGAGTTGGCTGCCCCCATTCGCATACAACCCCTTTACAGCCTAAAGATTCAGTGTGTTAATAGGCTGTTTTTTTTTTGGGGTTTGCGCCGTCAGTGTTAAGGGATGCAAACGGTGACATACAACAGAACGCAGAAAAATGTCTAAGGAATGCAAGCAGGGCATGGGGCTTTTTAGGCAGATGCGTGTGTGTGCTATATATAATACTCCCTATGGTATGCCTCAGGGTATTTTGTAACCCTTTGGTAGAAACACTGACACCCACTTTAGGGGAAATGCTCCTCGAAACAACTTTTTAAATTATTTGTGCTAGAAATTTGAATGTACGGCCATTCATAGGGAGTTTTATGTAGATTTGAATTGTCATTGGTTTTTGTGTAGCTGGTGTTCTTTAGTTATGTCCTACATAGTGGCAATATATTTTTATGGGCACTTGTTTATAAAAGTTTTACAAATAGTTTCATGCTGTATCTTATTTAGCTAGTTGTATACCGCAAAGATGCGATACCTATCCAAACAGCTTGTACAATTTCTGGAACTATGCAAAAAATATTAGGCCACTTTAAATAATTTTTGCAGATTGTAATTTCAATTAGATATTGGTGTTCTGCTTATCTTGAGGAGCATGTACGCGAAATTTAATTTGTGTAGGACAATTATAAGTGCACCAGCTCATTCTCATGCTATTGTGTGAAAAAATTATTGAAGTATTCTCAATAATTTTTTTTCAGAGTACATGAGAGGTATGCAAGATTAGTATGCAGGCCTGCCTGCCTACTAATCTTGCATACTTCTAGTAACTTTACGTGCTGTTTGAATAGATATCGGCACCTTGCAGTCTACAGGGAGTTGAGTTAACTGCAGCACACTGCTTTTTGTGAAAATTTAATACACAAGAAAGTGCCTGCAAATATGACTATATTTTGCTGTTGTGTAGGACATAACTCAAGAAGCAGCTAAACAGAAGCTAATGGAATATATGAAATCTGCATGAAGCACTCTACAATTGGGTCTCTTTTCAAACCTCTAGTACAAATAATAAAAATATTTCGAGTAATATTCAATCAGAAAAACGTTCCCGTTGCTACAGTGACCTACAACATAGCGATGCAAAGCTTAAGGCAAGTCCTCTTGTGGAAGTGATTCTGGGCTGTCTTCCCAAGGGCTTCTGTTAAAGACGGTGAATTTTCCTGCATTTACCAGAAGTGCAATACTAAAATGTTTGTGAATGTGCGATTGGTATTGGCACACTAACAGAAAAAAAGACAGCTCTGTGAAATGTAGACTTGAGGCGTGACCTTGTTGGACATTTATATTTTGACTCCATGTATTTATGTTGTGTTTTGTACTGAGTGTTTCAGCGGTGACTGCCACTAATTATTGAACATAGCTGCTTCATGAAAGTGCGACAATTTTCACTACCAGAAATTTATAGCAGTGGCAGGCATTAAAATTACAGTACTCCATAACGTCTACTTTGTAAGAACTCGGACTAGCACCAGTTCTGAGATACATATACCCAAAAAGTAATGATCAAATAGATTTCTCTTCCACACAGAATTGTCACACAAGGCTTACAGAAGGCTTTTTGGCAAAGTAATATCTGAAAGAGCAAAGCATGTTCCACCAAGTATGGTGACAAATATTTCAGAGCTGCCAGTCTGAGGACTCCTACAAGCTAACAGTACCTTCAGCACTGACTAGCTTCAATAATGGGATGTCAGCGTTTTGCTGAAGTTAATGAAACTTCAAATATTGTGATCTTGTTTAAGAAGACATTTGAAATTAACGTGCAGTTCTAATCCCTGTCGCTTTTGTAAATATTTGCCAATTATTTTTTCAGGCTACAATTTTTGATAATAATGGTATTCATTGCAGAAAGAGCTATTACATGGCATTTAATAGAAAGGTACTGGTCGTTGTAGATTTTCGGTCTTCAGCATTTGTTCTGTTCCACAGCTGTTTCTTGAAATCTGAAATGATGTACCCATCTCTTTGTTAGCGATAAACAGGGAAATCTGTCAGTATGTTTTGTTTAAAATGGAGCGGATCAACCCAATAGTTAGGCTATTCGCTAATTATAAATTACAACGATAATAGTACAGGTCCATAAAAACAGACTGACGCTGAATAACAGCTGTGCCCAGCTACATCCACGCAGCTGTGCCACACAATGTGCATGTGTTCAGAAGAGCCAAATTCCCCAGAGAGAAAGCAGCAGTAACTCATTTTTCGTCATCTTGTACAAGCAGATTATGCGCTAGATGTAATTTATGCTCAGTAAATACATAAGTCAGTCATGTGAGGTGTCTCACTTTAGGTTGCAAGTTGGAACTTCTTGCAATCTTGCTTGTTTTTATTTTGTTTCCTTTGTGAGCATGAGTGACTTAGTTGCCTTGGCACATATTGTCAAAAGTGTTTCTTCATCAATGGGAATTACAAAATTTCAATTACACATAATATTCCCAGTTACTGATATGGTAGACTTCGAGCTTAATTCTCTTATTTTTCATATGTTTATCTACCACGTAGTTTTATCATTCATTGAAACATATCCATGCATTGCACAGTGGCAACCCAAATTATAAATATCTGTTGCTTTCTACCTTGCTCTACAACATTATGAAGATACAAAGCAAAACTAAGTTTGCAATTGTCCCCCATAACCAGAGTTTCGCTTAGAATTTGAAAAACAATATTGACATCCTGCTATGGTGTGAGAGTTGCTTTGGGCACCAAGTGAACTGCGTAGCACCTGTGCTAGAGTGCACATCAAAGCAGAAAATCGCACCAGATTGGAATGGCAGTGGTAAGTTAAGAACAGATGTTTTATTTCACGCACCATTAATGTGGCTTATCATCTGCTCCTGTTTTGTTTTGTGGGAACGCATACATTGAGAAGACAATTTTTTGCACCAATCTTACCTTAGCGGGACACCAGAGAAAGGTAGAAATCAAGAATAGGTATTCACACTTTGTTGCCCATAGTGTATTATCTGGATGTGTTTCACTCTACAAAAGACTACTGTGGTAGATAATCATAAAGACAAAAGAATTAAAAGAGGTATGTGTCAGTCATCCTTCCATGACTTCCAGTGTTTATAGAAACACTTCTTTCTGTATATGTGCCAAGCCGTAGGGAGGCTTTATGTTACTCAGTCATGCTTTCCAAGTTAAAAATCTGAATAAGGACAATCACAAGAACATTGTATGAGTGATTTGTAAATGTGGCACCTAATGTAACTTATTTACGTGTGTGCTGAGGGTATATTACAGCCAGTGCATAATCTGCTCTTACAGGATAGCATGTGATGAGTAAAAGAAGCCTTCCTCACATCTTCCTCTTTCTTTTGGACATTGGTGCACCATGTGTATTGCTACAGCTGCATGCATGCAGCTGGGTATAGTTTGTTTATGTGTTCTGCTTCCTCCCTTGTCCTCATTATTCATGTGCAATCTTTGCCATAACAAAATACAGCTACCTGTGCTACATATTTTGTCAGCCTGTTTGCAATATGGCAGGATTTGTATTAGTGGGTATTGCAATCTGTTAAATTGTCTGTGTCAGCTATTATACTTCGTCTTGAAAAAGTATGTTTGTCAACATAAATAAACAATTAGTATAAATTTTGCTGTATTTATTTTTGTAATATCTGTTGTGAAGCTTTTATACACTGTTGCACGTTGTATGACAAAATAAAATTGATGCACAACTTTTTAATGTTGTATTTTTCAGATCAATTTTCAACTGCCACTAACACGCACAAGTTGTGGGGGAAAAGTGCCAACAAGAGTACCATAAGGTAAGACAGCTGTTCTTACTGTTAGATTGGATTATCAATTGCCGACCAGTTGTTTTCAGCAAGCATAGTGTAACGCATAGATTATGTAATCTATGTTGGAATATTGTTTATTGCACTTGATTATCTGGGTCTCCTTTGTACATAAGTGCGGCATTTTTTATTTGTTATGTCTAGCTTACTTGCTTAATATGTTAAGTCGTAAGTTCTAAATAAAAACACGTCTCGAAGAACAGTGAAATAGGTTTGACTTATAAATGTTTTGACATTAGAGACTTGTGCAGTGCTTAATTGAACTTCTACATGAGTTACCTAATATTTTGGGGTCTCATTATGGTTCTGAGTTGCATTGCAGTGTCATGCATATGCACCTGCAGGCTACATATTGGATGTTTATTTAAGGCTGTTTTGCTTGGTTGGCTATTGATTCCAGTTTAATAGTAATGAGAACTGTCTTGCTTTCATGGTGATTCTGTGCTGACTAATACATTTGAATTTTCCAGAAGACAACAAAGGGTGATGAAATGTTAACTTATTGTTGCTAACCTGCCACGTCCTTTTTGGCAAGTTTGCTATGGGTTCTTATACGTTGTCTTTTCACAGTAGTCATCTTGAGAACTAGCCGTAGTCGTGTGTACTTACAGCAAAAGTTGGTGACACATTTTGAAAAGCGGCTCGACACTGCCATCCGAGAGTCAAACGACTTACATGCATTAGTTATTTTACTCTATTTGCAAGACTCCTGCACCACACACTAAGGGTAACTTGACACACACTGCTGGAGTCGTCAGACTCATCACGACTAGTTGCCCGAATCCTTGAGCAGTGGTCATGTGACCCTTTATCTTGACTCGTCTGACTCATGCAGAATAGTTAACGGGACTCCCTCAGCAGTAGTCGTGTAACCCTTTTGAGAAGGTTAGGAGACTACTACAAGAGAGTGTGCATGACTATTGTGTGCGGAGTCACGTAACCACCTTGTATCGAGCACAGATAGTCTCGGGACTCTCTGCCGAAAGAGAGTTCGGGTGTCTCCCACAAAGTGTGTCGTATACGTGGCGAGTCCAGACTCTCCGAAAAGAGTAAGCGGTACTCTTTTTTTTCTTAGTGTGTATAATTCTTCCAGAGATAATTAAAAAAAAACGCTAGTATAGTCGGATACAACTTAAGTCGGCAATGAAGCCGCGCCCACGCCCTCATAAGAGCCAGCCACTGTTCCTCCGCGATACTGCAAATAATTCGTTCTTCAAACTTTTTCTGTTACCCAAATAAGGCCACAACTACAAAAAATAAAATTATTAGTGCGTAATTTTATGCCTTTTCCCTCGCCTATTATGGTGGAATGGCGAATGCCTAATTCTTTATTGAACTGAAATAACACGCTTGCTTTGCCACAACTATTTGTTGTGAAGTTTCACGTAATGGGGCAGTGAAGTTTAATGAGTAAAACGAGTTCAGCAGTGAAATGAACGGCACCGCGGACTTTTGATGAGTGAAATGTTCAGTCTCCATACATTTGGTCCATGTCTGTTGCACACCTAATTGATTGATGAAAAGACTCAAGAACAGCAGACGCTCCGGAGGTATCAAGTACGACGCCATCCTGAAAAGGCCGCATGGCGACGATTTTGTTCGCTTCTCTAATTGGCTGACGGAGTAACACACCTCCGCGCGGTCCGCGTGTCTTTGTTTCCAACTGATATTTTTTTAAGTTCTATTCTACTAAAGTAATCTTTATTTTACACTTTCGCTTCCTGACGTGTTTTTGGCAGTGTTCTTCCTGCGCTTCTTTACTGCGCGAGTCCATTTGACGTGGTTCTTTGTTTGCCATGTAAAAGACAGGTGTATCGGAAAGGCGTACCTGTAAAATACACTTTATTTCATTTCTTTCTGGTGGGTTTACGCGCTTTTATGGCGAACGGTGGGAGTTATTCACATTTGTACTATTAAAGGTACCCTCCCCCCCTCATTTGCAGAGACAAGTTACCTTAGGTTGGGCCCCCCCGCAAAAAAAAAAAATCCCGGGTACGTGACTGTCACAGATATAAAATAACTTTCTGTACTCGGGCCGTTGCGGGGCTTAAAAAAAGTTCTTGTATTAAGGTGCATTCGATTTTTGCTGTTTTAGAATAGAATGTAATCTGTCTTTACCGATACAAATTTAACTAAGCCAGAACGGGCGTCACCAAAATTTCCGACAATACTGAGAGACGGTGTGGGAACTTCAATGCCGCGTCGCAATATATTCAATTTCTTTTCTTTCTTATAGTTTCTTTTCTTTCCTTATCTATTTTTAGCATTTTCGTTCCTTTTTTCGGGCTTACCATACGTCTTCTTATGGTGAGAGTGTCCTTTTTGAATAGCAAAATAGCGATTTACTAATACAATTCTAATTATCTTTCTCTTTACTGCCACTTCTGGAATGTTGAACTATTTCAACCCTATTGATGTGCTTCGGCATGTCTTTCCATTTCTGCCGTCGCCTTATTTTCTTTCTTTCTTCAACACGATGCCTCGATAGATGAATGGATGCAAAACTTTAATAAAGGTCCTTAGGTACGCGACTCGGCGCGCTGCGGGCCGCTCCCATGTTGGGATAGTCAGGCCTTGCCCGACCGCCGCGTCGTGGGCCCTCTGGACAGCCCATAGTTGCGCCCCGGCGTAGGGGCTCTTGATAGCGGAGAGCCACTTGTCCTCATTGATTTGTTCAGTGCCTCGTAACGAGGGGCAACGCCAGAGCATATGGTCTAGGTTAGCGATGTGATTACACGATGCCTCGAGAGACGTTTTTTTAAAGCCTGAAAGCAACGTCAGGTAGACATGATTGCGCATGAAGCATGTGCGTCACAACGCGTACGCGTGATTACTGCAACATACCGAACCGACTAGCACGAAGCTTGTGAGCGCTCAAGTTATGCACGCCTGTCGGCAGCATATATAACAGCAGCGACTGCAGATCCCGACGTCGGCTTGGAATTACATTCACGTCCTCAGAAAACTGTCAAAGATAAGCAACCTCGGCTATGTGTAACCGACATTCGCCATTGGAGCGGACGTGACCATGCTTCCGTTCTCGCCAGGATCAACCACTTCGGATGACGAATGCTACGTTTAAAAAAATAAATAAAAGAGTGCCAGTATATAAAGTGAGTTATTACGCAAAATTATTTTCGCGAGAACGTTGTGTCAGCTACTTCGTCATTTTGGATGTAATACTAGTGATAGTGGCCGGCCGGTAGCAAAACGGCTCGTACACGATCGACAAGCTTTGCGAATTTGGCCCGCGACTTACAAAATATCCAGGCTATACGTCGTTACCTCGAGCTATATATAGCTCGAGGTAACGGCGTATAGGCTGGATATTAAAGGCTATAGCCTTTAATCGAGACAGCAAGAAGAGCAGACTTCGACGAATCCTTCTGCTCGGAACTCAATGCGCCAGCAGCATTCTCTTTTTGTGAAAATCACCACATGATTTCGTTTCGTGCTTGCGCCTCAAATATTTTAGCTCAACCGCTACGCATACAAACAGCTAAAGAGCCAGCAGTTAAAGGGATGTTGTGGAAGTCGGGTTTCGTTCGATGTGCCAAAACAAAAAAAAAATATTTGCGAGAGATGAAATGTCTGAAATATTTTTAAAGGGATATCAAAGAAAGAAAATTGTTGTTTAGGGAAATCATTGTGCAAATTCTTCCGTATGGTGCGCACAACTACATTTGTGGGAGATACATTACGTAGCAATGAACTATGCATATGAGAATATAATATGGGTTAGGACCCATAATTGTGTTACGTTATAATAATCTGTATGATGTACTTTTCAACTACGACGAGTCGTTTCGATCGCCCCAATTGGGAATTATGTGCCTCGGAGGCAATAACATTTAGAATGGCTGTCAGGAGCGTAAGAATGCCGTGCCACTTACGGGAAAGAAAAAAAAAAATCCAATGCATTTCCTGCGCTCAACTGAACGACACTTGTCCTCCGTGAATCGTGGGGGCTACTCTGCAAAGAACTTTGTGCTGCTGTCATTGTGAAGTTGTTGTTGGTAGTGACGCCTTTGATCTTTCGACACTGCTGTCCACGAACCTACTGATCTGGGTATGCATAATAACATGGGTATATGTCATGATTCTGCGTATGAGTTACGCTTGAGGCTGATCATCCATTCCCACTGCCATGTGCACCTCTTTGTGCAACCAGACTGATTTCACTACAATGAGTTATACTCGCCAATATGTTGGTATATTTCTAAGGACAACTGCTACGCAGTGTGCTCAAAGTCATCCTCGTCCTCGGACTGTTGTGTGCTCCGAAATGCATGTAGAGATGGCATCTCTCTCAGACTCCGTAAATACGGAGAATATAGTTATTTCGCGCGAGTACTTTGCATGTTTAGCGCATCCGATTACCAAGTGCCCATCGCTGCAATGACGTGAGTTCAATTCTAGGTCTGTCTGTTGTGAGCATCGAGCAACCAGACCGACTCCCCGTCTGCTTGCATGAGTTCGAATCCCAGCAGCGGTGGTGGTATATGTCAATGTTTTCTTTTAAGCGTTTCTTCGGCTATACCCTATACACCGCGTTTTGCCTGCATTTGTACGTAACATCTGACGCAGTGCAATAACTTGCAGGTGCTCCATCCCTGCTATGTAATCGTTGATCGGGTCCGTCTGCTTCTGTGACACCCATTATTAGCCTAATGTGCACGTATTATGCAGGTATTGTGTCGGGGTAAGAGTTGCGCGCAGAATCGACTCGAGGACACCGCTACGAATTCGCGGTCCACTCATAGTCCGCGTAACGGGATGGATGAAGGCTGACGGAGGCAACCCATTACAGAGCTATATATTGACTGCTTTAGCCGTAAAAATAAAGATTTCGTCCGAACAATATACATGCATGCACCGCACGCACGAATTGCTCCGTTTTTGCAAGCTGTCCGCCTGAGGAAACCAACCGGTTCCGTGATGCGACCGCAATCTCTGGTGCAACTTACTTGGCACAGAACGCACCGGAGGGGGTACGAAAGGGACAAACCGACGCGCTATCTGGCTGTAAGGATTTCAACATCAGCATCTGTCCGTGCCCTTTATCTTTGGTCTTGCGCGTTCTACAGTAAATTTACCAGCATCGGTATAGATAAGCGGCTATGGCGTTGCGCATGCTGAGCCTGAGGTCGTGGGTTTGATGCCGCGGTGGAGGCGGAATGCAAGAATGCTCGTGTACTTATAGGTTTAGACATCCGTTAAAGACAACCATGGAGGCACGTGGTCAAAATGAATCCGTAGTTTCTAACTAAATCGTGCCTCAAAATCAGGTCGTGGATATGGGACGTCAAACACGTAGACATTAATTTAATTTCCGCACGGAGTCACAACATGCAAGCTTATACCAGTCAGCGCCGCTTGGAATTCTGATTCACAAAGGAAGCCTATATGCCGATTCGTTCATAATGTACGTCGCAGCATATGATAACATCAAACGAACAATCAAAACTTATGACGTTTACTATACAGACACAGGCAAACTTACATTCTGAAGGAGAAAACATGGATGATGCAACAAAATAATACAAAGTAACTACACATTCTAAGAAAACGATACTCTAAGCACGTTAATGTTACAAGATTACTTATTTGTTTTGTCAGTTTTGTCATCTCATTCATCACCAATTTGCAAGGTTAAGTCGTAACTGACTCAAAGTTGAATACTAAACTATTGAAGCCACAAAAAGTACATTTTTCAGATCGACTGGCAGTCTCAGTAGCGTTACACTGGAACACTGAGTAATGCACTCAATTCTATTGAAGAACACTCCGTTTACTTCGCGTCCCATTGGGAAAGAGTCATACGCACACATTTCAAAAAAGTACATTCGTCTTGCCTATGGCTACTGCACTACTTCATTTCTAATGATCACTTTAACTCAACGGAACCCAAATTTTTTTCTCATTGTAATAAATGCCAGTGAACGGACAGAGGCTCGCGTTAATCGAATCCTTCCCTCGGTGCTATAGCCACCAGAGAACCCAGCAATTAATGCGAACTCCTTTCAACTTGATTACGTACCTTATATATACAACCTGTATAAGAACAACAAACCAAGCGTTAAGATATATGTAATCATATATCAAAGCTACCGGCCTGCTAGCACATCGTTCTGAAGTTCCATCTTGCCGGCTTTACAATCCAATGCCCCTATCAAGTATACCCAGTGCCTACACCTGTATGTATATGTATATATATGCCATTCTGCCAGGGCGCTCACCTTGTAGTCAAGGCAGGCGGCCTGGGCGGCCGCGATGCCGGACGCGGCTCCAGCGCCGGGGCACGAGGCGGCGGCGGCGGCCGCCCGCTGGTGGTAGGGAAAGTAGGGCGAGTAAGGCTGGTACATGACCTCGGTGCAGCTCATCCTGGCTGCCGCCGCCGCCGTCGCATCAGACTCCCACCAACCCACGCTGCCGCTGGGACCCGTGGGGTACGACGACAGCGACGACCACGGGAGGCGGCAGCGAGGCCGCGGTCAGCCTCCCCCGCTGTCCTGCGGGCGCGGAGCACGGTCGTCGGTGAAGTGCGCGACACGACACCAACGTTATCGGCAGTTCGCCGCACGCGGTCGGTCGCGTACGTCGATTTTCCTACGTTCGAGCCTGCTAATGCCTAGGAGACAGATGTTCGGTTCGTCTTCTTATCAGCCTCGGATGCTGGTCAGACAGGTCCCGATGACGCGCTTCAAAGGTTGTCCTGCAAGTGTCCTGCGGCTCTGTTTACTCAAGACCGAGCTTCGCGTTTTTAGCGAGTCAGGCACCGCGTTTGCGCTGACTACAGTTGGCTCGGCTTCATCTGCTGCGAGGGCAAGAGAAGCCGCGATTGCTCTGCATGCCGCGCCGTCACTGGTAACACTGGAGGCAACACAACCAAGGTCGAAGGTCAACTTCCATTCAGCTCCTGCACTGCACTAGACAGGAGGCCAGAGAGGCGCAAGTGCTGCTTCCTCAAACCTGCGAAAACGCGAGGCTTCTCGGACGACACAGGACTAAATGAGAGCGAGCACTCGGCGGCTGTCCAGGGCACGACACACCAATCACACACTCACAAATCCACGTTCAGATCTCGTTCGGACCGCAAACTTGCACCGTCCACGCTACCACCGAACAGCGTGTTCCCTTTGCTACAAGCGACCTCTCGCCATTTGCACGCCGCCGGCAGCCGGCCAGGTTTTGTCGTCTGCTCCGAGCCTGTTCGACGGGTTCGCGAGCGAAACGCCTCCGCCACGGGACGGCGCGATTCGGTGAGAGATCGGGAGGAAAGGGCGGAGCGAGCGGAGGCGGGGACTGGCTAAGCTGCGCGGACGTCAAGGTTTAGGCTATCCAATGGGACGCCGCTGCTTGCGGGAGAGTGAAAGACGGCTGGAGAACAAACAGGATCCCGGAGGCGGAAGATGCTGGGGCGTTCATCTTCTCCATTGCCCCGTGGACAGAGCGCCGGGTACCCGTCGCTTGAGGGCGGTGCGCGCGGTAAGGCAGGGACGCGCACGCACTCAGGAGAAACACGCTTTACAGTGCGCGTGGTTACAGAGAAAAAGAGCAGTACTGCTCAGGGCGCTGAGAATGTCTCCGAGTCATGGCATTCAAACAACGGTCATCGTGGGGCCACCTCTGGCTTCTTATGCAGAATTCAAAAGGTAAAAGTTAACTCTGTATGAGCAGCACTGCGCCTGAAGCGCATAACTACGAAACTACACCAGTTATCTGAACTGCGACTGATTCTCAAGAATGCTGTAAAAAAGTAAAGAATGTTATAAACTTTACGTTTAAAAGAGTTTCTTGTTGCGTCGCCAGCAAAATTTTGGCGTCACTTGTCGCCAAAGAAGCAATCAGTTTGGGACCTTTTGATAAATGGTGCTGCCGTAACGGATCGAAAAGACTTAGCGATTGCCTTAAACCTTTATTTCTGTTCCGTGTTCACCAGGGATATGATGTAACTCCACAATTCAATGCTTTTGACGAAATTCCTGCAATAAGTAATCTATCTATTAGTGAAGACGGTGCACTGTCACTTCTGCTCAATTCAGATATCAGAAAGTTGCCAGGAATTGACGGCATTCCTGCTTCCTTTCTCTTCCGCTACGCCGAATGGTGCGCAAAGTGCTTATGTTTGATATTTGATAAAACGTTGTCGTGTGCAGAACATGCTGAAATCACACCGATACCGAAAACCGGCGACCGATCTCTTGTCTCTTCCTAGAGGCCAATTTTCCTTATTATCTACATGTGAGGAGACACTCGAGCACATTATATTCGCACATATTTCCACTTTTGCTGAGGAAAACTGCATTATTGATAGCCGACAGCATGGTTTCCGTCGCATACATTTCACGGTAACGCAACTATTAGAAATTGTCCATGACCTCGCAGCAGCGTTAGATATGGGTAATCAAATAGACATTATATTTCTGGATTACGTGAAAGCTTTTGATAGAGTGTGCCACCAAAAACTGCTTTTGAAACTTGAACCTATCCTTAAAACCGATGAATTGCTCGCGTGGCTAGCGGCATACCTATCATTCAGGCATCATACAGTACATATTGATGGAATCGGTTCTGACTCTGCCCCTGTAGAGTCCGGTGTTCCTCAGGGCTCCGTCCTGGGACCATTGCTTTACTTGGTTTTTATAAATGATATTGCTGCAAATATATCAAGTAAATTACTCCTGTTTGCCGATGATTGTATACTTTACCATGAGATCTTGAGCCACGACGATCAGGAATTGTTAAATATGCCTCTACGTAAAATTCAGGCCTGCTGTTTAACTTGGCAAATGAACATCAATTATAAAAAAAAAACATTAGCTATGACTGTGACACGCAAAGTCAATCCTTTGAAGTTCCACTACACATTAAAAAACAACACCTTATCTCAGGTTACAAAATACAAATACTTAGGAGTCATAATTATATCAGATCTGAAATGGAATGACCACACAGCGTGCACTGTAAATAAGGCAATGAAGCCAATTGGACATTTAAGAAGAACCCTTAGTAAATCCCCAACATAAGTTAGACTACTCACATACAAAACTTTCATCAGATCAGTTCTAGAATATGCAGCAGTTGTTTGGGACCCACACACAAACAGCATTATTACCAAACCTGAGAATGTCCAACGCGAATGCGTCAGGTTCATATATAATTATTATAGTTGGAAAATATCCCCATCAGCCCTTTTGCGAACAGCCAATTTAGTGACCCTACAGGTAAGACGACACCAAGAAAGAATAAAACTGTTCTACTTAGTTTACCACAACCAACTTGGAATAAACAGAAATGCATATTTTCATCCAATTACCCAGCGACAAACCCGTTCTTTGAATTGAAAGAAGGTGAGCGAGTTCTTGTGCAGCACAAATGTGTTCAAAGCCTCATTTTTTCCGAGTACAATTCGCACATGGAACAACCTACCTGCAAATGTGGTTGAGTGTCCGACGGTGCGCGATGCTTCACATTGTCGTGGCATTGTGTTTGTACTTCGGTTTGTACGTCCTATGCAAGTTCTTCTATTGCCGTACTTGTTCGACCAAATGTACATCGTATGCTTACATACTGTGTTGCTATGTACCCCCCCCCCCTCCTGCCTAAAGCCTGACATCCAGGCTGGCAGTATGCAATAAATAAATAATAAATAAATAATAAATAAGTAAATATCCGCAGACGTGTGTAAATAACCGCTAGTAAAAGCATGGAGAACTTACTTAGATGTCTAGTGCACCTCTGCTCATGGAGCCCTATTGCGTGCTGTACTCATTGCATACAACACCTCAGCCGAATAATTACGAAATATGTTACACTGAATATTCTGCACACGTCAGATGTTAGGTGTTGGTCATTGTTTTTCTAAATCCGTCTGAGTTATTAGTAACGGCTCCAAGTTGCACCATCGTCCGAAAGAAATACGAATGCTACGGATGAAATTCAGATGAAACATGAATGAGGCTTTGGAGTACTGCGGTAGCAATCAATGCATTGCAAAAAGTTTACCCTTTTTTTAAGAGACAGAGAGAGCGCCTGTATGCATGTGGATGTGCGGATCCACGGCAAAAGCATTTCGGTGCGTCAAACTAGTTTCTTTATTTTTTTGGTGGGGGGGGGGGGAGGCGGGTAGGGAGAGGAATAAATATGAAACTAAAAATCTCAACATAAAAACGATAGATATCGCATTGAACTCTTCTTGATACTACGACATCTAAACTTGCGCCTCGTGTCGTTATTCTTATCTCGCTTTGATGACTTCCGCTATGAATACATTTCCTCGCCTCGCCCAATACCCGCATCTGCGTCACTGCTCTCTGCTTTAAGCTGTTAGTAATAACTTGCACTGCAATAGGCCAGCTTTTAAACAGCACTTAAGAGAAGCAACGGAAAGACGAAGCAGGAAATTTTTTTCGTGAATATTTTGCTTTGTTACGAGACATCAAAAATATGTGGGACCTAGGAAAAAGAATTAATAAGATGTGAATTGGAAGCGTGGTAACCAGCATACAAGATTGGTTCATCAGCTTACGTTGAGGAAGGGGAGCATGAAAGTATGAATATGAACCGAGCAAAAGAAAAAGACTCGTTCGATACGTCCACGGTACAGAACAATGCCCGACACTGAAAAGCGCTCGCACGCGCCATTTTAGTGACTGTTCCCAAGAATTAGACTGAGTGGCTTGTAGGACGAAAAGGGGCGAGGTAAGTGACAGTATTTGTTATACTAATTGTCGCTATGCGTTTCATGAAGTTCCCCTGCGAAGGTCTGGAGACTGCGGTGCGGTAAATAGTCGGTGATAGTTACACTAGAAGCATAGCGCGGGAAGGACGATCGACAAAGACTAGACCGGACAAGCGCTTGTTCTGTCTAGTCTTTGTTGATCATCCTTCCCGCGCTGTGCTTCTATTGTAACTATGCATTACCAACCAGCCCAAGCCTATACTCTTCTCAAGGTCGGTGATAGCGCGGCGACGATGTTCAGCGTTCTTTCGCGCCAGAAACTTCAACGGTCTCTCTCATAGTGCAACGCAGCCGATAAGCGGATTCGACGTATTGTAGGAGTACACTGGCCTATTTAAACTTAGAAGTATATTCCTTCAAAACTCGTAAAACGATCGTTTCAGGCTCTCGAGCGCCGTGCGTTTCGAAAAAATTTACTTCAACAAGAGACGATACGAACACGGAGTCACAATCACTGACTTTTTTTTTTTTACCTTCGCTACTACTGTTCCCTCAGGAAAGCACTACCATATTTTCCACCCTCAATATTGTGTCCTGGGTGCCAGTCTTGGATTGTAGAAAATTATTCAGTGATAAAACAAATGATACCTAAAGGTCTTCGTTATTACAAATATACGTCCTTAGGAACAGAATTCCTTTAATAGAGAAAGCCTTGTTATGCCTACTTTCTTAGGCTGAGCGGTTTGGCTCATTAGCTTGATCGGTGTTTAGCCGAGTAACGTGCAGTTTATTGAAGCACTATTTCCACGATCAGCCCGCTTCATTCGCACCGGTCCGCTGACCCGGAATACAGTGTCATTATAGAGGGACCTAGTACCAAAGGGATTATGATGCGCATTCCCGTGGGTTACGTGGTGGCAGCCTCTGCGTCTGCCCTCTTCACTGGGAGGCAGATAATCGCTATGACGGAAAACGCTGTGCGGAATATAATCAGTTTCATTGCATTGCTTTAACCGCTACTCGGAGGCTTCGCGTCTCAGATTCCAGCATGGTAGTTTTACCTCCATATATTTTTTTTTTCCTCTTCAACTGTACATCTTCTGAGAAACCAGTGTATAGACTGCTTTCGTAGCTTCGTGCTCTCGGACGGATAACAATTCCACCCTTTCATGAAACTGCTCCCCCAATTCCAGACATCCTCATTACTCTTTTGCCACTAAAGAAGTTGTCCCAGCAAACTTTAGCGAAGGTTTACAGATATACCCCAGCATTTTAGAAGTAGGGAGGGAAATGCATGTTGTTGGGTATGCATGAACAAAGTGTCTCTTTCCTTTCTATGCTGCCTAATTTCATAAGTAGTCAAGATTTAGGAACTTCGCAGCTATCACTTTACGCCGCACCTTCAATGAGAAAGTTATAAAGCCTTCTAGGAAACACATAATTCAGTAGCTTCTAACTTCCTGGTTATTAGTAATTCATATTCCAGGAATTTCGGACATCTCCACTTCAGTCATTGGTTGTGCTTCACCGCAATGCACAAGCGTAAGTCGATGGGCACAATTAAAAAAAAATATTTGAAGAGGTCGACCGCGAATCTCCACAACTTTCGGTTAGCAACGCCGCGAGAGTACTTCATTTTAAGAACATAGGCATCGATGGCACTTTGCTGAAATTTGGCTGCTGCGTTATAACAACTTTGTAGTCCCAATTAAAATGGTTCTATAACGCAGCGAGGAAGTTACGATGAAATGTTATAAAAAGGGACTACCTTCTCAGTGTTCCTAACTGAGACTTCTTGAATTTAAGCCGACGTTTAGAAATATCCTTTTTTTTTTTTCAAGAATGCTGCCGATTTACTTACATGTAGCCTTGCGGTGAAGTTGGACAGATGGCTGAAGGGGCAACGTCTGAAATTTCTGGATATGCATTTTTATATATATATATATATAGGCACAAAGAAAGAGCACGCCACGTGCCCGCTTAAGCTTCGCGATTGCAGTGCCTCTCAATTGCGTCACGTATGCACGAGTGGCGCATTTAGCCTCACGTGCTGCCGCTTAGAACGGGACAGCGCAGCGGCGCAGTTTCAGGGAATCGATAAGCAGAGCATGGCGGCACGCGAAACTGAATGCGCCGTTCGTTTGCACGTGGAACGCGTGAAAGCTGTGCAATCGCGGCGCGCCACTGGTCATGTCACAAGCTTCTTTTTCGCAGGATTCTTTTTATTTCATATTTTGCGGACATCGTTTAGGATGCAGAAAAAATAATTCTGTTAGAAGTTGCCAAATTTGGTCTTTGCTTGAAAGCTCTATACAACTTTTGCGTTACAACCTCTGCCCTAAAGTTGGTACTTGAGAAGTTGGTTATTAATTCTTCACTATAATGATGCAATTGCGCAAAATGTACAAAATGATGTCATTTGTTCCATAAGATAGTCCACAGCAAGCATTTGGTTGCGTCCTCCAAAAGTGCTTCCGCGTAATTTTAAACTTTGGTGAATGTCTCCTGGGACATCCTACATATACTAGTTATCTGGTAACCAGTCATCATCATCATCATCATTATCATAATCATCCCATTTCATGCCTTTTCGCATAATAGTACCGGTAATATTTTTATTATTCTAAGATAGGAAGCAACGCGATAGGGTTCCGAGTTCTGGACCAATCAGTCCTACACACACGTGCAGGAACATATACAGATAAAAGGCGAGAACAAGTTGAACCACACTGCAAGGTTCTAGACACATACGTGAGGCCGCTATGGAGTCTGAGATGAGCAGATGCACATACGAGGAAGATACATATTTGAAATAATGCACACACAGAAATACGACTGTCAAAAGCAAGCTTCACAGAATACGAAAAACAAAATGGAGAGCCTGTGACGCGCATAATATGTAGAGCACTTAAACAGGAATAACGGAAGTGGTTTGCAGTTAAATCGTGGTTACTCTAAAGTGCGGTACCTGTGCGGTACATTTCCCATACGGAGTGATCATTAAGTCTTCCGGAATTTTTTAAAAAATCGCCAGTTGCAGATAACATAATTCTAGCCCTTGAGCGCTTCAGCTGGATTGTTCCGAGACGTGGACATTACCTTCACGAGAAATCAAAACGCACATTTAATTGAATAAAAAATAATCACTAATTTACTTTTCAAATTATTTCTTCAAGGCACATATTGCAATCTATGAATTGTAGCAGGTGAGTTTTCAAAGATTATCCACTTGGAATGAACTTTCAGAGTGACACTAGCTTGGAAATATGCTCATCAAACCTTATGTAAAAATGCACAGTTGTTCCACTTAAATTTTAGACAAAATGCTCTTTTATCCATTCAAGCGCCAAAGTAACCGTCCATGTATGCCGTCCCACACTTTGGGAGATAATATTTCGATACTGGTCTCATCCTGGAGATTCATTTCAAGCGGATACGTCTTGTAAACTCCCCGGCTACAATTCGTAAATTGAAATATGTGCCATAAAATAATTATTTAGATAATAATTAGGGGCTTTACGTTAACTAATTGAATATGTGTTAATATTTTTGTGTTACTAATGCTCGCCTCTTCGAATAATCCAGCTCAGGGAAAACAGTTATGCTACCTGCCGCATGCTTATTAAAAAATTATGCAAAGCTTAAAAGCGATCACCCTGTAAGAAATGTTCGGGTGCGTTCGATATGATTTACGCTATGTTGCTCACGATTGCTGAGGGCCAAACAATTTTGCGAGTGAGAATGGTCGGTGAGCATCAGTTGAGTGTAGCTTTTCTTCTATAGCTTCCGTCTATGGATAGCATGTCTGGAGCAGTCGTTTGCACGAACCCGACGCGGGATGTTCAGGTGAGTTCATCTTTCTTTCTTTCTTTCTTTCTTTCTTTCTTTCTTTCTTTCTTTCTTTCTTTCTTTCTTTCTTTCTTTCTTTCTTTCTTAGAACATAAAACATAGTCAAATATTTTGTCAGCTCGCCAAAGCAATGATGCTTTTGATATGATTTTGTTATTTGCCTACTTGTGAGTTTCTGCCATTTCATCAACTATCATGCTTGGATATTTCGTATATAGACTTTATTTTTCTCATCTTAAGGTGCAAGTATGAGGCAGAAACCTGGAGGCTTACGAAAAGGGTTCTGCTGAAATTGAGGACGACGCAACGAGCTATGGAAAGGAGAATGATGGGTGTAACTTTAAGGGATAAGAAAAGAGCCGCAGAAATAGAAATGGGGGGGGGGGGGGCATGGGCCGGACATGTAATGAGGAGGGAAGATAACCGATGGTCATTAAGGGTTACGGACTGGATTCCAAGGCAAGGAAGCGTAGCAGGGGGCGGCAGAAAGTTAGGTGGGCGGATGAGATTAAGAAGTTTGCAGGGACAACATGGCCACAATTAGTACATGACAGGGGTAGTTGGAGAAGTATGGGAGAGGCCTTTGCCCTGCAGTGGGCGCAACCAGGCTGATGATGATGACGTAGGTGCAAGTACTTTCGTTTTGACTCCAATAGGCTTTGACCGTGCACTTGGGTGCCCTCTTCTTTCTTTTTTTTTTACCCTTTTCTGTATTGAATTGCACAACATTATCTCATGTTGGTTATTGCTTCACTGCTAACCACTCCTGCCTTGTCTGCCAGAGGGCAGTTGGTAGTATTGCCCAAATAAATAAATCGGGCTCACAGAGCCCGACGTGAGCCGCGTTTCCACGAACTCGCTTCTGACGGTTCTAAACAGTGGCGGGAAACGCAGCTTCGAGACGAGGCGTCAGCGCGTTCAAACAGCACTTTGAGTTCCCCCAGCCATCACCCACATCTCTACTTCATGACTCTTATCTCCACATGAATGAGGTTGCACCACGCAGTGCCGCCTTTGCTTTGCGTATGGTACTATTCCTGCTGGCAGCAAAAAAGAAGGATCACGTCCCAGTGCTCTCAAGCAAGTCTCTTTGCTGGTCCGGCACGTTCGCGTTGACACAGGGCCTTCCGGTGGGTCGAGTTGGGCCAATCTATTCAATGCAGTCGGGCTCTCTCAGCCCGACTCGACAAGCGCCCAACGCGAGAGGATGGTGTTTACACGAAATCGAGAGGCCGATTCCAGCCCGAGTGGCCGACTCGACCAGCTTTTGTCGCGTTCATGTTATAAACGCCCAGCCTGTCATGTTCGTAAGGTTTGTTTTCGTTGATATTCGCCTCAACGGGAAAGAACGCCGTGAAAGAAAACACATCACACCACTGTGACGTGGGCTTTACTGCTGGTATACCGTGACGTAACCGCATTCAGACTAAGTCAGTGCGCAGATGAAGCGGTGTTTCCTTTATGATATGTAACACGGTACTCGGGAGCTCGAGCAGCGCACGTAACTAAGATCAGACCTTGCGTGCTTATTTTATCATCGTAGTACATTACGACCACGTTTTTAAAATGACATTTGAGCTTCAAAAACATTGTTCGTATTACCAATAGCATGCATTTACCTCGCTAACAAAGTAATCACAGGTGATTATAAGCTTTCTTTTGCGTGTAATCTTATCGCGCTTATAGGAATTTGCCGACCGCGTGCTGCTGCAGCTATGTTCCCACTGCTAGAAGCAAATGAAGATATATATGGGAAAAAGGAACGCCATATGCAATCTTATATATATATATATATATATATATATATATATATATATGTATATTTAACACTCGTTCAAATTCCCTCCACCTAATGTAATCACCACTGCCGAGCAAGAGCGCGTCGACAGAAAAGAGAGAGAAAGAGGGAGAAAAGCTAAAAGCTTTGACTGCCAGCTCTGTCGCGTCGCCTTTGTTTCTAAACGACCGCTGCATGCTGTTCGTTTGGAGCTTCGATTCGCACCACCGAGCTACGAGGTAAAAACAAACCAAGGAGCGGTATTCACAGAGAGCAATGTAAGCGGATACGTCGCTGCTACTTTTCCCGCGCTTATTTTATCCCGGTCTCAGTTATGACGATGGCTCGACGGTCGCGTGTCGCCGCTGTCATATTTCGCGCGCCTGGACGCGTCGTTCGCGCCAGAAGAATCTCGCGCGCGCAAAAAAGGTGTACGCGCAGGAACTACACAGCGGACGGGGTATAGCGGGCCGGCGGCCTCATCCAGCGTAATAGAGTCCGCGCGGCACGTGTACTGCGGCTCGAAAGAGCGGCAGTTATCATTCTTTTTTTATCTCTCTCTTTCTATTTTGGTTTCTGCCGATTAATATGCAGAGGCTGGGTGTGCGGAACGACTCTTGAGAGGTGGCGCGACACCGCGCAATATGGAAACGAAGAGACCAGACCTTCGCTGCTGCTCGCGCTAATGATAATTACCGCCGCAGGCGTTCCATTCTTTCTACGCACGCGAGCCGCATGCGACGCGTTAATAACCGCACCGATGTCTCGGGTATGTGCTTTTCAGTGTGCGCGTTACGCTGTTACGGAGCCAGAGTCTGGGAACGACGTGGAATGTTAGGATCGCCGGAGGGGATTCTGAAAGCGCCCCGCTTGGGGTCTGTGAAGCGTTTGTCGCGCGTTCGTTCTCTTGTATATATATATATATATATATATATATGTGTGTAACGAGCAGGAAGAACAATTACCAGCTACATGCCGAAGCGTTCCGGTGGCCCCCGATCAAACCGAACTTTTCGCTTATCTGGGCTGCCTTGAGCGACTTCTCTCGATAATGAATATAGTAACTTCAGAACGACGGTGCCCTTTGTGGTAATCACTTTGAAATCGTTGACTACTACCCTCGCAATGTGCTGAATACTATGCACGGGTGAAAAGCTGCATACTTATTAAGCTGTTGACTCGTTTCTGTCCGAACGCAATTCAGAATTATAGTCAAATGGGCACTTGCATGGGATAGGCTAAGGTGGAACAGATCGTCACAGGCGACAAGAGAACACTGCGTGCCATCTTGCTTAGGCACGGTAGCAGGGGTATTCAGAATGTCCCCCGTGCAGGGTGGCAAACAAAATTACATCTAGTTAAACTCCCTGTGTTTCTATTCATCCTTTCGCTCTCTCTCTCTCTCTCTCTCTTGCATAAGCACAACTTCAGATCAATTTAGGGCGTATACAGGTATGCATCTTCGTTTAATATTGATATCGCTACGTAAAACCATGTTCATTAAAATTTCGCTTCCACTGCACTCACTGAATAGGGTACAGTCCACATATTTTGTGAATGCAGGACCATCGAGCTTTCATAAAGGATGTGCAGTTCTGGAGCACCATCTTTCAAGTAGAAATGAAGCCACTTTGCAGCCTCGGTACCGTTTCTCCAGGTCTAACAGCGTAAAAACAAGCAAGTGAACTCTTTATTAGCGACAAATCCGCGCTTATATTGCTGATATGTCATCGTGGGCGTGAGATAAGACCAGAAAATGGCACATTTTATAATTTGTTTCTTGAGGTTACGACGGAATGCAAGTAACATATGTAGTTGAATCAGGATCGGAACTGGCATCCTTACCAATGCCATGTTCTTTACGTAGTCACGGCAGTCTACGGGAGCCCCGATAAGCCCGCACATGCGTGGCCCTGAACACGAGTATGGGGAACGGTAATGGTAACACGGTAACGCTATGCTATATTTTTCTAGTGATTAAGTGGACATATCAAGGCCGCCGAGAAAGCTCATCAAATAGGTCGCTCACATAAAGCGCTCCAAATGAAAACCGTGGTGGATGCTGTCCCCCGGTCTAACTACACCTGTTCCTATTGGTGAACGAGTGAAAGGGCAATACAAACGAAGGGTTAATATTGTTACGGGGATGTTGGGAGTATAAGACTGTATTTACAATGTATATACAAGCAGAGTCAATGGGGCTAAAAATGGCTGACTAGTAACAACGCGCTGAAGCCAGTGTCTCGCGATCTTCTTCGTCTCTCCCTTCTTTCAACCTTCCGTAACATGACCCCCGGGTGGGGAAGCGCCGTCTCGGCGCATGGAAGGCGAAGAACTGCGAGAGAAGTATGGCTTCAGCCACGAAACGTGCACGACGTCAACAGGCGGCGGACATGAGTATGGATGAAACTGTAACGCCGCAATCTTGTAATTGACGTCGTTAACTTGACGTAGGCCTTTATACGGCCCTGTGTAGCGAGAGAGAAGCTTTTGGGAGAGGGCCGGCCCAACGACATGGTGACCAAAGCAGCACCCAAGCACCTGGGGTGAACTGAACATCGCGATGGCACCGGTCGTAGCGCTCTTTTTGCAGATGCTGCGAGGCTAATAAGCGAGATCGGGCGACTTGACGCGCCACGTGAGCGCGATCGATGACTTCGCGAGCGTACTCAGAGGCAACGCGGCGCACAGAAGGTAGGATGGTGTCAAAGGGCAAAGTGGGGTCGCGACCATAGAAAAAGATAAAAGGGTGAATGTCCTGCGGTGTCATGTCGGGACGAGTTATACGCGAATGTCACATAGGCCAGCGTGGCGTCCCAGTAGCGGTGATCGTTGGAAACGTACATCGGCAGCATCTCTGTGAGTGTTCGGTGGAGACGTTCCGTAAGACCGTTCGTTTGTCGGTGGTAGGCGGTGGACAGCTTGTGCTCAGTGGCACAAGATCGGAGGAGGCCATCCACAACTCGAGACAAGAACGAGCGGCCGCGGTCTGTAAGTAACTGTCGAGGTGCACCGTGCTCCATCCCCGCACCTGCATCGATACGTTACGGGCATGTTGGGAGTATAAGACTGTATTTAAGATGTATATACAAGCAGGGGTTAAAATGGCTGACTAGTAACAACACGTAGCAGCCAGTGTCTCGCGATCTTCTTCCTCTCTCTCTTCTATCATCCTTCCGTGACAATATCACTAGCGATGGAGCTTACTTATAGAAGAAAACTTGACGTGTAAAGTGTTATTCAAAAGAATATCGAAGAACGGTCCCCTTCACTAGCATGCGACCAAACCACACATTTGATTCGAGAATTCAGCAAAAAAAAAAAAAGACAAGAAAGAAACAATGAAGGTAAAAATACGCCGCCCCTTCGAAAACACGAATGTGCCTTTAAAAACCTGTATACGTACGAGTCAACCGTGTGTTCTGAGCGAGCCCGTTCTTGATTTAAATACGCTCCTGGCTTTAACGCTGTATTGATTTTTTTTTGTGTCGGGGATCGATGCTGATTTGAGAGATCATTATCCCTGACTACCGCTGCCTTGCTAACGATCGCAGAGTAGCCATGAAATTTCCCCCCCCCCCCCCAACTGGACTCCTCTAACGAAAGCCGCCAAAATCGAACTAACGACTTTGTTATTCACGTTTTGTTTCTGTGCGGATCACTTGATCTAAATGTACCAACAGCACTCATTACTGCATTCCCTAGTTCTCGATCGATAATTGTGAAGGCAGTAAAATCAATACCTTAAATAGAAAGTTGGAAGAAGGGGCCTCAGTTTAAATCTAACCATCGAACCTTTGCGGAAAGAGAGAAAAAAAGATGTATAGGTAGAAAAACTTGGAGGACGCTTAAGCTTCGCCTTTAAGAGTGGAACGGGATGTCATTCAAAGATCCCTGACTGATTCTTACGCTTTCCGGAAACTGCACTTTGTGTAACCGTAATGCTTACCGGAAAACGTTGGCGGCGAACGCTATGCAGAAGACGAGCTTTCTGGTGGAAACGCGGCCTCTTGCGTGCACTGATGCCAGGGGTCGCGCACAGCCGCACTAAAAAATTACATCATATCCAGGTTTCCGTTATTGTTTCGCACCTTTAATATATAAAGGTCAGAAGATTTAACATAAAAAGCATGCGCACTCGGTGTTTTGTTTCACGAAATTTTTTTGTGGGCTGTCATCCTGAAAATTCCAGCGAATAACTTTGTTCAGAATGTAAGACAACGTGAGCAACCTTAGTGATAGAATGGCGTGGCAACACAACCTGCATATACCGCATTTCATATACCAAGGCGCTGCGTATGCATATGTCTAAATATATACCGAAATTTTCGCTCACAGACAACTCCGCCCACACCGGCGCCGACACCGACACCGAGTTTTCTGCGACAGGGGACACTGAAAGGGCAACTCCGGCGTTTTTTAGCCATATTAGGACATTGTCATATTCTAATGCCATTGACAGACCTATGACCGGTAGCGTGATTCAATTTGCTTAGAAATTCAATGAATGCATGACGACTGCATGACGATGATGGATCAACGACGACCGCATGACGAGAATTGGATGACAAACCTGGAATGACAAGAACCCAGCAGCTACGATGGCATCACGATCATAATCACATATCTAAAGGCCCAAACTATTAGACAACTTGGGTCACTGTGTCGGCGCAGATCGCGTGGCGAAGATTGCACGTGGAGAATCACAAGACGAAGTTTTAATGACGACAATAAAACGAGCACGACGTCCTCGCGACGAAGGTACGACAAAGAATGCATGCCGACGTATGCCGACGATGGCATGACGAGAGTTGGAAGACAAACCTGGAACGCTGACAACGCAATGACCACGACACCATCCCGGCCACAAGTGCATAACCCATGGCGGCCCAAGGTATTAGAAAACTTGCGCCAATGGATCGGCGTAGAAAGCGCGACCAAGAATGCATGACTACACTCAGGTGACTAAGGCTAAATGGCGATGATGGAACGACCACGACTGCATCACGGCCACAGAACAATACTTTGTGGGTCAAGCTGGTGGACAACTTGGGCCACTTGGTCCACGTGAGATTACAGACAGACAGACAGACAGACAGACAGACAGACAGACAGACAGACAGACAGACAGACAGACAGACAGACAGAACGATTAGATAGATAGATAGATAGATAGATAGATAGATAGATAGATAGATAGATAGATAGATAGATAGATAGATAGATAGATAGATAGATAGATGGATAGATAGATAGATAGATAGATAGATAGATAGATAGATAGATAGATAGATAGATAGATAGATAGATAGATAGATAGATAGATAGATAGATAGAAGGTTGTCGGAACTGGCAACGCTGGGGGGTGCGCTTCCACGCATTTGCATAAGACTGGGCAGGTACAGTATAAACCCAGACAAGATTTGGTTCTTAAATTTTTATGGAAGAAATGTAAACACCAGTAGAAGGGAATGGGAAGTACGCTATCAACTGCCTGCTGCAACGGTATCGGTAGGGCATCCTACATCTTGAACAGTGGCAAGAAGCCAAGCTGAAAGCTCAACTCATCACACAAAGACAAAGGAGAAGCTCTACAGACCACAGTCGAGTCCCCAAGGTCAATATACCGCATTTGCACGATTCTAGCGCGCACCTCTTTCTATAAAATATGCGTACGTTAAAATGTGCATGCGCATTACAATCGCAACTATTTCTACTGAAAATAACAAACAAAACCAATACTTATTAACGAGCAGCTGATTACAATGTGGCTGGCTACACTGCCGTCGAACGGACGCTCTTGTTTTACGCAATCGCCATTTGGCAGTTCGCTGTGGGCCTGTCATCGTGCTTCTGCTCAACCGCCTTTTGTGGCGGTAGTGAAGGGGCAGGATGGGGAAAAAAGACGTTTTGATTAGGAGGCATCCTTCAAGCGTAAGGTGGTCCTTCCTGCGAAAAGAACAGGTCAGCTGGGCTGGGTAGCGGGTGTTACGAATTCCCGAGACTTGCGTCCGTAACTTCCGGAGACTGCCGGGACTCGATCCCGCTGCCTCGTGCTCCCCAGCGCAACATCATAGCCACTGAACCACTATAACGGGTTGCCAGATATACGCATCTGTTAGGCCGAATTCATGGTAATGGCGCTGACTCTACGCAAATTAAATCCACCAATTATATCAGCCGTGATAGTCAGTGATACTTATCGTTGAGCTCATCCCTTCATCTTGCGGATCTCGTGTACTGCCGAGGTTTCATTCATTGGTACCAATATACTTGATAAGCGAGCATTTAATTTGGACCCGCCGTGGTTGCTCAGTGGCTATGGTGTTAGGCTGCTGAGCATGAGGTCACGGGATCGAATCCCGGCCATGGCGGCCGCATTTCGATGGGGACGAAATGCGAAAACGCCCGTGTACTTAGATTTAGGTGCACGTTAAAGAACCATAGGTGGTCGACATTTCCGGAGTCCTCCACTACGGCGTGCCTCATAATCAGAAAGTGGTTTTGGCACGTAAAACCCCATTTGATTGATTGATTGAGTAGCTTTTATTTTACAGTCCTGCAGAATGCGTATTAGCACGTCGCGGGCCGCTCCCACGTCGGAACCGACAGGCCTAGCCTGCCAGCCGCATCGTGGGCCTGCTGGACAGCCCAACGTTGCTCAGCCAGGAATGGGTTGCGGAGGGCCGCCTCCCACCTAGCTGAGCTGAGGTCACGGCTTGCTATAGAGATACATCCCCAGAGCATGTGCGAAAGTGTTGATCTATCCCCGCAAGCAGGGCACGCGTCATCAGTGTAAATCTCCGGATATATCGCATGTAACGTGAACAGGTTGAGATAGGTTTCTGTCTGCAACAGTGGGAATGTCAGTGCCTGAGGCCTAGTGAGCTTGCGGTGAGGAGGAGGGTATTGTCGCCGTGAAAGATAGAAGTGTTTAAGAAGTTCATTATAAGTGGCAGGCGCGTCCCTAGCATGCGTAACTCTCTCTTCGGCCGTTACAGCGCCAGCGCGGTCAGTCAGTGCGCGCGCGGCAGCGTGGGCCGTCTGATTGAGGTTCGTGGGGACACCCGCCATGTGCCCAACGTGGGCTGGGAACCAAGTAAGCAAGTGATACTTGATTCTATCCGGACCTGCCTTACGAAGCAGCCCAAAAGCTAGTTCTGAGATCACTCCACACTGAAATGCCCTAATGGCCAACCGTGAATCACTGTAGATGACGTCGCTGCTGTCATCAAGCATCGCCAAGGCAATGGCCACCTGCTCGGCTATCGCCGGATCTCCGGTTCGTACAGATGCACAGTTCGTGAGTCGCTGTTTGGAATCCACCACTACTGCAGAAAAGGAGCACCCCTTCCGATATGCGGCCGCGACAACAAAGCAGGCTCTACGCCCTACGACTTTGCAGAGGCTCTACGCCCCTCTGTCTGGATCTGTTTGAGTATGGTTGAAGCTCTTGCTTTCCTTCTACCCTTGTTATATTCAGGGTGTACATTTCTTGGTATCGGCGATACGGAGATCAAATCTCGTATGTCCCGTGGTAACTGGCATTTTCTTGGTGCTTCTGCAGATGGTGTGTAGCCGAGCTGTTGTAATATCCTCCTGCCGGCAGCGGTCGTGGAGAGTCTGGCAAGTTGCGCTCTTTCCTGAGCCTCTGCAATCTCCTCCAGAGTGTTATGCACACCTAGCTGGAGGTGGCGATTGGTGTTGGTGAAGATCGGTATACCCAGGGCTCGCTTAGTTATTTTCCTGAGCAACGTGTTGAGCTTGTTCCTCACTGCTCTTTGCCATCTGTGCATAGCCACCACGTAGGCAAAGTGGCAAAGCACAAAGGCGTTAATCAATCGTAACAGATTGTCTTCTTTAAGGCCATGATGGCGGTTAACCACCCTTCGGATGAGACGTACTGCGTTGTCCGTCTTGGTCGTGAGCTTGATTATCGTTTGCGCGTTAAAACCAGTAGATTCGACTACCATGCCGAGTATGCTTAGTGCGTCGACCCTAGGAATCTTGTCTCCCTTGCCCGTGCGAAGACAAATGGTGCTGTCAGACAGTGGTCTCCAGCCCATGGGCTTACGACCTCTTCTTAAGGGGCGGTAGAGTAAAGGCTCTGACTTCTTAGCCGAACAGTTTAATCCCGTGGGTCGAAGATAGCCCTCCGTGACCTCGATGTCCTCCTGTAAGACACTCTCAACCTGTCCGTCACTACCTCCAACACACCAAATGGTAATGTCATCCGCATAGATGGTATGCCTGATGCCCTCGACTCGTGAGAGTGTTCTGGAAAGGCCGATCATGGCCAGGTTAAACAAAGTGGGCGAGATCACCGAGCCCTGTGGAGTGCCCCTTGTTCCAAGCTCCACCTCTTCCGTGATCATGTCTCCTGCGCGGAGAGTCGCTCTTCTTCGGTGCAAAAATGACCTGACGTAATCATGGAATCTTACGCCCAGACCAAGCTCGGATATCGATTGCAGTATAAATTGATGGGCTATCTTATCGAAAGCCTTCTCCAAATCTAATCCAAGGATGGCCCGAGTGTCCCGCGTGTCATTGTCGATTATCTGACTCTTGATGAGCTTCATGGCGTCCTGTGTGGACAGACCTGCCCTGAAGCCAATCATCGTGTGGGGGTAGAGTTCCTTGTGTTCGATGAACCTCGTGAGCCTGTTGAGTATGACATGTTCCGCGACCTTGCCTACGCAGGATGTGAGCGATATTGGTCGTAAGTTGTCCAGGCTTGATGATTTGCCAGGTTTGGGGATCAGTACTGTAAGTGCCCGCTTCCTTGCTTCCGGGACCTTGCCTTCCATGTCTCGTCGATTACTTATGTCAGGTATTCTATCGAGTGATCGTCCAGGTTACAGAGGGTCCTATTTGTGTTGCCGTCAGGACTAGGAGCAGACTTGCTATTAAGCTCATGCAGCGCCCTCCTAACCTCTTCCGTGCTGATGTCTGCCTCCAGCTCGGAGTTGGGTGGCCCAAGGTTGTCTGCGTAGGCGACCGATGTCTCTTGCCGGGGACCAACAGGGAGGTACTTCTCCACCAGGCTCTGCAGGACTTCCTCCGTGGTCTTGGTTCGTGTGGCTGTATGCAGAAGCTTTGCCATCACATGCTGCTGGTTGGACCTTGTGTTGGTGTCGTCCAGAAGATGCTTTAAAAGATTCCAGTTTCGACCATTCCGCATTTGACCATCAACTGAGTTGCATACCTCGTCCCATTGTTGCTTTGAGAGGGTGTGGCAGTACTCCTGTGTGGTTCTATTGAGTTCAGCAATCTTTTTGCGTAGTCTGCCATTTAGCCGTTGGCCCTTCCATCGATTGAGGAGTGACTGCTTAGCCTCTAGAAGATGGGCTAGGCGACTATCCATCTTTTCCACGGGAAGGTCCGTGCATATTTTGTGAGTGTTACTCTTGATATCTTCCCTGATCTGGTCCATCCACTGTTCAAGGCTCAGTCTGGTGGTTGGAGGTTGGCGCTCATTCCTTATCTTGCGGAACTTGTCCCAATCCGTGAAGAAGAACTCCTTCGGCCTCTTATGTGTTGTTGGAAAGTGTGTAGCGAGGATATAAGGATCGCTGCCAAGATCAACAGCAGTGTTAGTCCATTGCGCCTTTGACAAATTCTTGACGAACTTTAAATCCGGAGTCGAGTCCCTGCACGAAGATGTTCCCATTCTGGTCGGAAAAGACTTATCAGTGACGAGCGTAAGGTGCAAGTCTGTGGCATTCTGCCATAACTCCTTTCCCTTGACCATGTTCTAAAACCCCATAACTTAATTAATTTAATTTGGGCGCCTAGCCGCAAAGCACTATATATAAATGAAGTTTCACATTCTCTATATTCAAAGCATCAATAAGTGGCCCTATACTCCTGTATTGTTCTTTAACTGCTTATGTCACTGCTGCTTGATTTCGCAGGAGCGTCATTATGCAGGCAGTGTCAGGCTCCACAATAACTAACTGTGTGAATTACCGATATCTTCTATGCGTACACCTGGAAAACAGATGTTTGTCAAACGCGAAAACTTGAAGTCTCTATCCCGAAGCTGCGCTTACCGTATACCTACGTTAAACTTCTATTTGCACAAGCCTCGACTGTTCACCTCGTCGTTATACTCATTATTTGACGTATTGGAGACAACGCGCCATTATTTGTAGTGTTGTAGCCATTTTACTTCAACAAGATAACGGATTACTGGAAAGTCTGATTCGCAATATTGCCCTAGATTTGTCGGCACCTATGATCCTATATTTCAGATTAGGGTTGATCCCGAGAGATGTTTGCTTAACAATCCAAAGTTACCTCACTGAATCGAATTGATTACCAGGCTAGATTGGTCGTCCCACCTCAACGCCACCGCTTTTCTTTTACTTATTCATTTAATATCCTTATATTTTTCGTTTTCCGAGTACTGGAAATAAAGCGGCCCGCGTTTGGTTTTGGGAGCACCCAATGAACCATTAGATAATTTTCGAGCACGATAGGCACTCGACAATCATCTAACATTTCGCTGGGCGGTGGCTCAAGCCAACGGTTTCCCGTCGGTCTCATCTTTATATATATATATATATATATATATATATATATATATATATATATATATATATATATATATATATATATATATATATATATATAGAACCATCGACATGCGACGACTTCAAATCCACTGGCAGCGCTCCTCGTACACTTAGATCCAGCGTTCTGACACGCCTGGTAGCTGCCAGGGAGGTGTTCCTTGGGCTCAGCAGGTGTTGCCTTGCATGCTGCGTGAGACCAACGTGTCGCATCTGCGTTTACTTACAGAAACACCGTTCGAAGGGTCCAAACGCATTGCTAAGTCTTGCTATCGCTGTCCAACGCTTCGCCCTTCGACTGGGACTGCCAATTTTTTTTCGGCGTCCTTATTGCGTATTAAGTAATTCGGATAATAAACGCACACCAAAACGGGAATGGCAATCTGCAATGCTAAAAAAACACAGAACAACCGTGGGGATATTTATGTAGTTCTTCCAATCTGATTGAACGTCTGAGGCGTAAATTTGCGATGTGTGCTCAAGCATGACAAGTGTACTAATACTTTCTTTTTCATTTATTTGGATTGTTACAATGGCGTTAACCTAGATGAAACATTGATTTAGTGACTTTGCTCTTGCGTCCTACTTCATTAATGCTTTTGCATGCTGTAATTCATGTGCAGTGACAATAAGCACTACTAAGCGCAATATATGAGAGGGTCACGTGGAATCTTTCACAATACGCTTTGCATTCACTTAACAACGTTCGTTTGATTCAGTTTAGGCTCAATACCAATTCTATGTTAGCATATCTGATAGCTTGTTGGTAAGCTTCTTTCGTCTATATTGCCAGCAACGCAAGCCGTAGACTTGGGAATAGCCGGAGCAACTTCTTAATACCGCTAATTTTAAACCTGTTTTCAACAAACCACCACTAACATATACTTCTTCGTGTATGCTTCTGTAGTTTTCACGTAATGCTGCTTCTCTATTCTGAATGTATCTGAAGATCTCCGCGGCTGAACATAATGTTTCGTCTCTGAGATTATACATAAGTAAAAAGCTAAATAAATAAATTTGAATATTAACAACACGTTCCTCCTCGGAACCTATATTTGTTTAGAATTCATCCATTTCCCATGCGAGAAGGGGGAAATGTGTGCCTCCACTAAATATTACGCTGGCAAGGTACTAACTGCGCTAAAGACTATTTACAAAGTGATATTTACAAGTGCAGCGTGAGTCTATTATTTTTGACAGCCTTCCCCTCGTCCTCATCACTGGGGTGCTTGCACTCATCCTTTTCGGGGAAAACGCAGAAGCAGTAAGACCTCTGTGCCGGAAATATCTGCCAGCGGATCGGAAAGAGGTAGCGACCCTCTTTTCTCATGCTGGGCTCATTCTCGATGTCCTCGCAATACGTCATCAGCGGTTTTCGCGGACTCCCACGTTCAAGACAGCGAATTTCTCATCCGTTTGGGCTCGTAACCGGATGCTCCAAAACGGCGTTCAGCTAGAGAGTACATTGCTCGTCTACGGCATACATACATTATTATAGTCTATAAAGCGCAACGAATGAAGTCGTCCACACAAGCCCCATGTGAGAACGGTTGCGCGCCGAGTCCCCGAAGCGGTCGTAAAGGGGGACTCGAAAGAACCCTCGCGCGACAGATTTTACGACGAAGATCAGAATCCCGACCCAACTGCGGCTCGAGCAAAAGAGCCCAGAGGACATTGCGGGGGGCAAAGCACGGAAATGTGGGAGCCCTCTCTGATTGCGCCTGGTGCTTCAGGATAATTTCGTGCGTGAGAAATTCACATCAAGGGACGGGTGACGTTTCGCACGCCATACTCCTTAAAAAAGAATAGAGAGACACGTGCCTCTCATCAGGGATAGAACTATACTTGTAGGGACGAAAGCATTGAGCTGAAGTATTACTGCAGACGCACTGTATTCACTGCTCAAGCGAAGCTTTCTGCTCCTCACGGAAGTTTTCGGTATACCTGAGACAGAAAGGGCAAATGGGAACAAGGGTAGCGCCGTTGTATATACTAGCTTACGAAATCGACGCAGTCTGCGAGACTGTGGTGACTGCTACAATTAGTGGTGTCATTTTTTTGTTAAATGTCGCGTGCTTGACCGTTCTTACTATGGTAGCGAACATAGTCATATAGTGAGCAAATGGCATCGATGGGCTTCCCAGTGCCATCCGTTAGGACGCCAAGGAAAAAAGGAAGGAAGGAAAACAAGGACGTGAAAAGCAGAGAGGTTAACCAGATGAAGTGTCCGGTTGGATACTCTGCACAGGAGGATGGGGTAAGAGGCAGAAAAGATGATAAAACAAGTGAAGATTAAAATAATATATAAAAGCATCAATTTGCACACTCTATAGCTTTTCAATGAGTCCAGTTCCCTTTAAAAAGCACATAGCGCTTTTAAGGCAGTTCGTGCCGATGTCGGCTGGGACCAGGGTCCAAGAATTGTGCCTTGCATAAGGGGACGCTTGTCAATCCTGTTGAGCGTGGTGCTTAGGACTTGTCTTTGTGCACTGAAACTACGACAGTCACATAGAAGGTGAGCTACCGTCTGATTGCACCCGCAAACTTCTCAATCTGGACTTGTGGCCATTCCGATGCGATAAGAGCTCTGCTTCACTAATGTGCTTCGCAGCTACTCAAGTGGTGATGGAAACAACTTAGGAGAGATGCCCTCTTCCTATAGACGCCTTTCGATCGCCGCAGGAACACTTCCGTTCATGCAATTTGTATTTTACACCAAGAGAGAACAGGACGCAAGATGCACATTGCAAGACTCGTACGGGGGACCACTTGAAATATTTTCTTCTTGCTTAAAGCGCACAAGTTTTCGTAAATGTTTCTTAATTTAGAAGACAACACAAAGCGTTATCACCCGCGCTATTCGGCATACTTTTCTCGGGGCCATCACAACATTAAGTTAACTTTTTTCGTTTCTTTTTCTTTATGTTAATCGTCATCTGCCTGCACTGTTGCGGGCTATATTACTCTGAAGTAATTTTTTCAACCCAACACTGCTCCCACGAACTTAGACGATATGAAATTCACTGCCCCTTTGCCACTTTTTATTCAAGTCATATTTGCATGAAGCAGACTATTCCAACTATTTTATTCGGCTTATAGATATATAGAACTCGAAAATGATAAATTAATGCTACATTAAGATCAAGGGCTCCGTTCACTCTATTGAGACAAAAACAAAGCTTCCCTTCATTACAAGAGAAATAGCTTTTGAGAAGAGGCTTTCATGATGCATACAGTTCCGTGCCTTGCCAAAGTCCAGGTAGCACTTGTGCATGCTATTTCTTTTTTTCGCAAGTTTGAAAACATTTTCTGTGTTTCACTGAACAGCAATAATTAAAAAAAAATCTAGTACATGCTAGAATGCTGTGGTTGGAACCGTTGGGGCATGGAATAATTCATATTCAACCCAACTTCAGAGGACCCTAAAATGCGAGTATTACATTGGGCTAGCGAAGAACAATCATGTAATTAACATAAAATTAGAGTAAAATTACGTCATGTATAGGACGTAGAAACTTATGTGACCTAGAAACAAAAGAAGGAAGCATGGTTCCGAAAGCATTCAATACCAAGCATCAACAGCGATAACAAAACGGCATATCAGAGTTCAAGAGAGAATGAAAAGTGGCGGAATAGATAGAAGGTGTTCGCACTGTAGGTGCGCAGCAGAAATGATGGCCTCAAAATTTGAAGTTTACTTATGGCAGTGGCAGAGCGGCCACTACAGAAGATGCTGGAAATGTTCACCACCGGCTTGAAGACATGTGCGCACGCGACACTGCCTATGTTAAACAATCGGTGGAGGGCTACTGGAGTTACGTTTGCAGTGTGCTGGGTAATGGCTGTCCAGAAATCCTGAACTGTGTCACGATTGTTTTCTGGCACCCGTCCTATGAGTGCCCCCAAAGATACTATCAGATGAAATATAGGTTTTGCGCTATCATATCACACCTGAAACAGCGACGTCATTTACAATTATTATCACATATTTGCTTCTTTTCTCCCTGCACAGTTACTTTTCGGATACCCTGTGTCAAAGTGCGAGTCCATCCGCTAAGCAAAGACAACTCGAAAAACGCTATGTGGGATCGCTCTGCTAAAGCTATTTCTACGTCCCGAACGAACGATTAAGTCTTCCTCTAGCAACGATGTTAAGAATGCCTCCATCCCAGTCGACAGGCAACCCGGTGGATATATGACAAACACTATTGAATGAATACTGCTCAACGTAGCTGATTGTACTGTTCACAATACCAGTACGGCGCAAGTTGGGGGTTCAAACGGTAAAAACATGAGGAGGCGGCACCTGCAAGAATGTCACAAGCAGTTTGAGTTATTGTCAGAAAAAATTGTATTAGAAGAGAATTTTACATTCTCTGAACTTTCAATGGATCTATATATATATATATATATATATATATATATATATGGATGGATTGTGAATGAAATTTGTGCGCATCTACATTTTTTTGTATTACTCGCCCCGGTGGCTTTTCAATGTGATTCATGACGCAATCAAAGAAAGCTTTGATTTGGCTATTGCTTGTTTATTTATTTGTAGCGCGCTCTCACTGATCGTTCGTCCTCAGTGTTTTAGAACGCCGGCTTCTTATACCGACTATCTTAGGAGCTAAGAAAGAACTACATAACCTATTTATTAAAAAAAAAAGAACTGCGTAAACACGTTCCACCTGCAGCACCTCTGTAAATATAAGGTGTTAAACACTAAAGAGCGTAAGAGTCTTATAGATGTAAGTGCCAGATTAACTAGCTTTATTTATCATTCACTGTTAGTGAATGGGGCCAACTTCACGAAGCTCTCAATTCTTACGGGCTATTTGCCATTGTGTGGCTGCCTTCGCTAACAATATATCCAGCATTCAGATAAGCTGGAATTTGATCTTGCGAACAGTTCCAGGGTGAGCCTTTTTTTTTTTGTGAATAAGGGCCGCGGTTACTTAATACGAGGAAATTACACAAAACTCGCCGGGCAGCCAGAATGCGATGCCCCTTTGACGCAACTGCGGCGTGGTTCATCTCTGGTACTTTCTTTGTGCGGAAGGAAGTGGAATTGGGTCGAACACGAAAATAATGAAATGGCGTGCGCACCTTTTTGAATGGGCAAACGTGTGTGAACGCTGCATGAGTGACTCACTTAATGCGAATAAAGATATGTCAAGCAACTACTCGCCGTGATTGCTTAGTGGCTATGGTGGTGGGCTCCAAAGCACGAGGTCGGGAGATCGAATCCCGATCACGGTTAACGCGTTTAGATGGGGGTGAAATGCGAAAACACCCATGTAATTAGATTTAGGTGCACGTTAACATACTTCAGGTGGTCGAAATTTCCGGAGTCTCACACTACGGCGTGCCTCATAATCGGATCGTGGTTTTGGTACCTACCATCCCATAATTTAATTTGTTTTTAAATGTCAACCAACTAACAACAGAATCATGGGTGTCTTGTTGCTTATAGGCCGAAGAAACTATTATCCTATTTGTATTAACACCGTTAGCGGGCAACTCAATTATTTACAAGCGCCCCGGTCGAATGCCCCAATTTTACAAACGCTTTACTGTCACTGCGAAACGTCTTAAGAGCAAGTACTCGCTTATATTTATGTATTCGTGCGGTCCCCTCGCACTCCATCCGCAACCTTCTAAAGATTGGTTCTATAATTTTAGAGACCGGTTCAGTGCTCGTTCACCCTGCCTCGTTCGCTAAAACCTTGGCTGGACGAGCGCGCGCAAAGTCCGAGGTTGGAAATAGCGGCCACGTCTGGAGCCTTCCGGTCCGTAGCCGCATCCAGAGTGCACAAACATAGGTATGTAGAAAAAAAATAGAGAACTTGCACGAAAACGGTGACGCAGACAGGTCGCCGCCACATCACTCGTTGGACGCATTTGCAGACACAAGCGGGCTGTCGCGAGTATTGCGTTTGGACAGCTCGGCGTGGTAAGGGAGCTAGAAACGATCGGTCTTGTAAGGCCTAATGCTTTACGGCGCTCAGCAGCAAATCACATTTCTACGCTCGGTCTCTTCATCACCGCCACGTTGACGCTCCCACTTTGTATCCCAGAACGTTCGCACCCTCCCAAAGCAAGGCAGCAGAAAAAGCAGAACAGGCCATGGAAGCCAAAAAGAACGCTTTAGCTCCTGCTGGAGACGTTTAACGCGCAAGGAATGGGTGCTGTGGTAGAATTACACTACATTTGTTCCTGATCGCATAACTGGCAATGCTGAATGTCAGATACTTTATATTTGTGACACGTTGAAACGCATAGAGCGTTCGCGTGTGAACCACAACAACGGAGGGTATTTCCTCTCCTTCTCTTACATTTTCTATGCTTGCATCGATTTGTTTTGCTAGGGGTTACGTTGAGCATTACTTCACCAATTTCACCAGCCAAGTGACGTAGTAGGACTGCTTTATTAGCGCCGGGTTTAACGCGGTGCAATGGGGACACCTGCTTCATCTAGCCGCTTTGGCTAACCTTTTTGGTTGCGCGTGCGACGTCCCACCACGTGCTGCTCGACTGCGACGAGCTAAGGGGAAAGCGGGAGCGAAAAACTATCAAAATGAAACAATAATAGATATAATAATGTAACGGTTATAACGAAGTAATGTCAGCTCCTCCGCCAACTTCGGTATAACTAGGTTCAAGTGTATCTCCTCTAATTATCTTCTCTAAATGATAGCAAATGCACTTGGAGCCTTGCCTAACAATTAATCAGACAAGAACTCCATGCGAGCTTTTCTGCAGTACCTGAAGGTGACAGAATTGAGTTGCCGACTGTAGACACGCTGCGCCTTGTAATCTGAAGTCATGTATTTCCCTCTCTTTCACTCTAGTGTCACAAGGTAGTAGACTGGACAGTCTAGCTAACACTTATGCAATTCCCCTTTAAGTACAAATAAGTGCTATATCCGCCCATGCCCATGGCCCGATGGAAACAGTATCTGCTTTCCCTCGCATAGTTCTGACACATGATCAATACTAACAAGTTATTTTAATTAGATTTGAATTCTTAGAATACTTCACCCGCTTAACTTTGTCTATCTATATTTGTACCTAATTTCTCTTACGCGAACGTTGGTTCCTTGTAACTAGGAGGCGGATGTGTCCTCGTTGACCGTGGGCGAAGGACACGATTCCTAGTACGCTATGCTTCCTAGCACTTAGCATGAACCCCTGGGTGTGTGCCGGTCTAAAGTGAGCCTCTTTGACACCAACTTGTGGAACTGGGTCTGTGGCGCTAAAAATGTGCCTCTCTTCGTTTAACTTGGTGAACGCTAAACTGGGTCTTCGGGCATGTGCCGCTCGTTAACTAACCTCTTTGAAGACAACTTTGGTGGGCTGGAACTGGGACGCGTGCGACTTCTCGTTGCCTGCGGGTGAAGAACTCGCTTCCTAGCACTGGGTGTGTGGCACTGGGGTATGTGCCAGTGGGTATGTCTCACTATCACATGTAAACCATATCATCCCTAATCATTCTCCCATCGCTATATGGAGTGATAATCGTATTAACGTCGCCAATCACCTCCAAGGGAGGGATGCGCTGCCATGTTCAATATTTCCTTGAATGAATATATATATATGAAAGTCCAAGGCGTGGCGGGATAACAGGTAACTATAACTCATACCACGCTACAAACTGTAATTCATAACACAGTACGCCACAGTCTTGGCATTCTGTTTACATAAAGATGACCCATAAAAAATTCAATTATTGCTATTCTCTCATCGGAATGTCAACCTTAGCGTACCGTCGTCATCAGGTCACCGTAATCAGGCTGTCGTCGTCATGCAGTAGCGATGGTTGCTCCATCGTCATCCCACCACAGTCGTGATGGCGTCATCGTCATCATTCCCGAATCGCCATCCTATTATCGTCATGTCGTCGTCGTCGTCATTCCATCTTCACCGTTGTATCGTCCTCATACAGTCATCGTTGCTCCGGCATTGTCAGTGTATTGTTGTTATGCCGTACTCGTCATTTCATTGTTACTATGTCATCGCCATTCAGTCGTCCTCATCGTCAAGCTCTCGCGAGCCCGCTACCGTCGTCATGCCGTCACGGTGGTTTGATTTTTGTCCTCCTGTCGTCTGAAATTTTGCATCCGTCTTATTTGGGGTTTGGATTAGCATAGCTTGTGAGCGGTGTACATAATGCTTAAATAAAAACAACTTCACTGTATTAACCCTTTCAATGTCGGGATTTTTCCGGACGCGATAAACCCCAATTGGTGGGTTTTTTTCTGAGGATATTATAGAACGTATACAATGGTTTATTTTCATTGTCTAAAAATTAATAACCAACACGGATAATTTAAAATAGAGTCTCGGTGTGGTCCTCAGGTTTCTATCTCACAAAAGGAATGTCGAAATTAATATAGCGGTACAGAAACACTGAAACATACGGGTACATCTGTGACGCGGATACGGTTAAACCTGTGAGTTTACTGTGAATAAACATAAATGTCGCATGAGGTCATACATTGCAGAGAATGAAATATACGCATTGCTGTTAATTGCATAGAAGGTAATTAACTGCTTTACAAAAGCTTCAATTATCAGGGTGTCAGAATTATCATCGACCACATTTAAATATAGTATAGATGCCACGTAGCTGAAAAGAACCAAGGCAATGTTGTTTACCGGCCCTTGGATATACTCAGATTATGTTTCGCATTCCGCCAAATTGCATAATTAGTCTTAATTAATTATTAAGTTGTAAAATATTAGATTAAAAGTGTCAATGAGACAACTGTAGAGCAACTTGAAAAACTCCCGATACAGCTTGCTGTTGCTCAATACGTGCTGCATAAAAGTGTATTTCCGAGCGTGAAAGAAGTCTGTGAATGCACGCAAAATTGCCGCGCGACTAACCGCTCGAGGCACTTTGCGTGTATTCGCGGGCTACTTTCACGCTAAAAAAAAAAAAAACGCTTTTGGTGTATTATAAATCTTCGTGCATGATAGTTGGTGCACCCAGTATATTCGAGCATCTGCATTGGCTCAGCGTAATTTTTCTTATGTAATGCGTGTAAATATTTCAACAGCCTTATCCACGCACGTAAAGAGTTGCAGACGTTGTGTAAAGCACATTGGCTGCAGTATGCAACAGAACGCCGAAGTTACCTCGAATATGAAAGAAAAGTCCTAATAACTACCTACAGTCTACAGACTGTAATTTAAGAAAATACTAACGTAGAGATATATACCAGTGGTATCAAACTTATCTCTGACGCCAGGCCGCATCCAGTCCACATAGGTGTTCGAGCGCCACACCATTGGCCTGCTGCGCTCTGTCTTCGTCCCTTTTTTCTAACCTAACCGATCCGGTAACCAAAACTGGTCTTAATATGGGCACAACCTTAAAAAAAAAGAAGAGGAGATTGCTGCACACGAAAATTAACGCCCTCGTTCAAAGCGGGCGATCCTTCGTTTACACGTGACGTGAAGAGAACCATTAAGAAGAAAAAAATGAATGGTTAGAAAAGCTTCAAAGGTTAAATGCCGATTTGGACTGGGACAATTACAAAAGGCTGTCAAAATTCTCAGAAACCTGAATCACTGAACCTAATAATAAACAATTTACCTGTACTCTACTCAGCCTGATGATCACCGACCCTGGAAAATTATGGCGGGTAATAAACGCGTATGAAAACCTAACCAGCGCACAAGTCAAAAGTCACATTGATCTACGGTCAGAACAATCCGCTGAAAATTTTGATAAGTATTTTGTTTCGGTTTTCTCAGACGAGTTGCAGCTGCAAACAACGATGCTACAATGCAAGCAACTTCGCGCGAGTTTGCAGCTATCTCCATAACGGAAACAGGAGTAGCACGAGCAATAGAGAGACTACTACCTTCCAAGACTTGCTCAGAACCGCATGGTGTCAGCGAAAAACTTTTGAAGCTAAGGTCTGGTAATTCATCTTACCTTTTATCATTAATATTCTAGCAGTCAGTGGACACTGGGTTTCTTTCAGGTGACCAGAAGATTTCGCATGTAATTTCTTGCTTTAAATCTGGAGACAAGCACTTCGCTAGGAATTAACGCCCCATTTCTCTTACGTCCATTTATTGCAAACTACTCGAACACATCACATACAGTCACATAATGTCTCACAGTGAAAATAATTAAAAACTGTTTTTAAAACCAACACGGTTTTCAGAAAACACGATCATCTAACACCCAGTTGTTTCAGCTAGTAATCCATTTACACAAGAACACGTCCCACAGGAACGTCTACTAACGAAACTAGGTAGCCTACGGCTAGGGGACGAAACATTATTGTGGAATAAGGGCTTCTTATGCGATGGACTCATACTGTTAAAACTGATCACTACGCATCTCGCCACGCGCGAATGAAGTCGGTAGCTCCACAGGGATCAGTTTTGGGACCGCTATTATTTCCCAGCCAAGCTGTTAGTCTCTAGTTGGTCGAGATTTTTCGTGTCCATCAGCCAAAAAAAAAAAAGAAGCATTGAACCCAAAGACAGTGCATATCTCTTTTGGAATCAGGCGTACAACACACAGCTCAGTATTAATTTCAATAAAGAAAAGCCCAAAACAAGCGTCAAAAGCGCATGATGGATGACAAGGCGCCTGTGAACAATGCGAGGAACGTACGTTTTCCTCGCGTGTGTTTCCCGGTAAAGATTATGGTTGCACAAAGCTGCTCCGGTGGGAAAGGGGCGACAGCAGCATGCGAATAAGTGAGTGGCGTCACCAAGTTCATATATAAAAGTGAGACCCGCTTAGCAACTCATTCAGTTCATTGCAAGACCGCTATGGGTAGACCACGCAGTGACTCCCGATGACAAACCTGAATACGATGAGCTCCGAAGAGTGCAAAATCGTGATGCTCAACAACGGTGTCGGGCTAAGACTAGGAAGAACAATAAAACATTTCATATCCCCGTCAACGGCATTTTTTGAGTGGTTCTCCAACAGCTTCGCTAGATATCCACTTTCGGAGGGTCGGGATGGCGAGTAAATTTTTTTAAATCTATATAATATATATAATAATTGAGGTGGAGTCTTCCGTGCGTCTTTCTGCAGATGATTAAGTAACATATTATGAAATAACAAACGAGAACGACGCTTGACCTTGCAATGCGACTTGATGACACTTTCAGAATGGTGCCGCAAGTGGCACATGAAACTTACCATAGAGAAAAGTAAACACCTTAAATTTCTCCCGGTCTCAATTTATTGCCTAACAAACAGATAATTAACGATTCTACTGTTCAAACAGTTTCGTCGCTGAAGTACATCAGAGTTCCGCTTAATTATAATTTAAGATGCAATGAACATGTAGAATTAATCACTAGCGAAGCATTTCGAAAGCTTGGCTTTATAAAACGTCGCATACGCCTTGATAATTAAGAAACTAACCTTTTGGCATTTACCTCACTAAATAAACTTTCATTAGAGTACGCTTCTAACATATGGCATCCCCATCAAGCTTACCTTACCGACATGCCGGAATCAATTCAAAGGAAATGCGCTACATTAATCTCGTCCTCATATTCTCGTTATCACAGTTTGTCATGTATAAAAAGAACACTTCGCGTTTGAGCTCTCGCAATACGTAGCAAATATTCGCCATTAGCATTTTTTCAGGCTATTTTTTCATTGACAGACCCTTTTCACGCAAATTCATGCATCCAGCTCCACACATCTCCGGCCGTATCGACCACCAACACAACATATACCCACTATTCTCTCGGAATATAAGGTACTTCCACTCACATTTAGCCTCATCGATGAAAGAGTGGAATGCCCTTGCGCATTCCATTGCCAACGTTAAGAATTTTTCTTCTTTCCAGTCGGCTCTACCAACCTACCTTAATGAACAAACCTGCCATAGCAGCTAATCTTTTCAAGAAACATTTGCCTGTTCTTTCGTTCACTTAGTTATCCTGTGTGCGCCTTACTACCTTTGAAGTCCGTCATGTATTTCTGTATTGCAGCAATGGCGTTGTAGCCGCCCATCTTGTATTATTACATTAAATAATCATTACCTCATGGTGCTATTATATGCATTGTATTTCCTCAAATTTGAAAAACTGCTTTCTTTATTTGCGTATTGCTTTTCATGCTTATAATCACTTTTCGAAGATCTCTGTTGTTTTAACAAATGTACTGTTGTTATTCCGCCTATTTAATTTCTGATTCCGGGCCCTTAGGGTAAAAAAAATTGAAGGGGCACTTAGTTATCCCTGCGTGGATGAATGCGAAAGCATTGCGACCACCGCTTGTAACCTACGCTCTTTCAGTCGTCTTAATGTAACTGTGGCGTAATTAACACGCAAAGTGGTGAGTTCGACTCCTACCAAAGGTCGTGGGCTCAACTCCCGCCAAAGGTCGGCGATTCATAGCCCTTTTGGACCATTGTATACGGTCAGGCCAACGCCAGATTTCCCACCTCATGAGCCATATAATGTTTTCGCCCGTCTCTGTGCTTTTCTGGACTTCTCACTGCACTTGTGGGGTCTACCGCCCCCTACATCGCGATGATGGATGTACGGCAGCCCGAGGACCCTCCCGGTTTCCGTTCACCCGCGGTCATCGATTCGCGGACGTGAGGAAATACATCCAGTGATAGCGAGGACACAGAGCTGTACTCCGCATCAGGTGACCAGTACTCAGAAGACAGCTTTTGACTTGTCCAGTACCGCAAGGCCAAACGAAGAATTCTCAACGCATCTTCGGCGTCCAGCTCGAACACCGTGAAAACAGCACCTCAACGATGGCCTCACTCCATCTTGTTTATGCCACAGAACTCTACTGACAACTTGCGCGTCCTCAACAGGCAAGCACCCTCTGTGTATCTAGAAAACACCGTGCCGAATAATATCAAGGATATCAGGATAAACAGTAGATGAAACATCCTGGCTATCAATGTGATGAACCCGAGTGCGCTGAACATACTACAACATGTAACGCAGCTCGATGACATCAAGGTCCACTCCATCAGGCCATCGAATGTGCCACAATAGCAGGAGTCATCAATGACATTGACAATGAAATATCTAACACAGACCTCCCAGTTCTCATAAAACCAGCAAGTGAACACAACGTCATTGAGCATGTTGGCGGCCTCGGCAAAGCACTTTGTGTGAGGGTAACGTTCAAAGGTGACTGACTTCCGTATTACGTGAAGGTTGGCCACTTTCGCGACAAGGTTCGACCATTTATTCGAAGACCAATGCAATGCTTCAATTTTAAGAAGATTGGCCATGTGAAGGGTGTTTGCAGAAATTCCGTCGTGTGCCCTCGATGCGTCGAACCCCACTCAGAAGACAACTGCAGCGCAACCACGTTGAAGTGTCCTAATTGTCAGGGTGATCACTGCGCCTCTTCCAAAGACTGTGCCCAGATCAAGAAAGAGATCGCCCTTCTTAAACAAATGGTGAGAGACAACTCTACTCACTTAGAGGCCGCTGTGAAAGTGCGGTGAAGACGACATCACCGTCGAAGGACTTCACGACGGAAAATATGAACTTTTGAAGAAAAGTCAACTCATCAAGCAGCACCACCAGCGAAAGTTTCCAGTACTCCGAAAACCGATGTTGGAAGGGAGAAAACTGCCAGATCTCTCTCTACAAAGGAATGGCCGCCACTTCCGCGGACACGACCGGAAGAAGAGCCGCAGAAGAAGGCGCCCCCAGTAGAGTAAGGTGCTGTATCCGAAGAGTCGCGGAAAACAGATGAGCAAAATTTGCTCATATGTTTTCATTTAATGAAAACAGAATTTAATAAGAGCTTTCATTTAATGAAAGCTCTTATTAGGCCTTCAATGATTGCCATTCGCGTGTTGCTAAACAACATGCGCACGCCGTCTGTGAGAAGTGCGCTTCAAGTACTAGACGCTCTGAGTCTGGTGCTGGCAACCCTTGAGTAGATTATGGCTCCCGAGCCACTGTGTTTTAGGGAGGAGGTCCGACAAGTAGCTATATTTCAGTGGAATTCCCGCAGACTCGGTGCGCATTTCGGATTTCCATAGCTTCGTGTAATGCAATATGTTTCCCATTATCGTCGTTTGCGAGCCGAACTTATCGAACACGATCAGACTTTCTGGATATGAATCATGTATGTCGTCCACTGTTGGTGAAAACAGTAAGGTTTTGGTGTTTATTCGCCGTGACCTCACTTACATTCATCAGCCTGTACCACCTAATGAAGATAATCAAAATATACGCCTAAACGTAAGGAAAAATAATTTCACCTTTGCTTTTGCGGGCGCCTACCTATCTCCATCAAGTCGACTTGATGACAAAGGATGACGATACTTCCTTTCCTCAACTCTTTATCCCTGGGTCATCATTGGAGATTTAAAACGCCCATCATACACTCTGAGGAAGTTCGAATATCAAAGCGAGACGCAGAGCTCTGGTATCTTTCGCCTCCGGTATGAACTTAGGCTGCTGAATGATGGAAGTCCTACGTTTCTACGTGGCTCCACATACAGCTGCTTTCTTGACTCGGCTTTCGTCTCACGAAGCCTTATCAGACGTACTGGGTGGATTGCGGAGATAGACACGCACGGAAGCGACCATATCACCACGTACGTCAAGATGAGAGGATTGTCCCCTTCCAAAATACTGGATACGATCCAAAGAGTGGACTGGTCTAAATTTCAGTCTATCATGGAAGAACACTGCGATGCCAATCCATCCTTCGACTTGGAAGAGGCAATCAAGAGCGCAGTGCCAGACACTATGCGTACTCTCACATGCTCTTCGAAACTGACGGAATTTGATGTGGAACTAGAACGACTTCGAGCAGTCCGACGACGTGCTGAACCAAGATACCGACGTACGAAGACAATGAACGATTTACAGACCACCGGACGCACGCAAAAGAAGATCTAGCACCGGTTAGGCAAGCTCGAATCGCAACGTTGGACTGCCTTTTGTGAGTCGCTAGATCCACGCAAGCCTTTATCGCAACTATGGAGAACGGTGCGGGGTCTCCGGACACTCCCCGTACTGTGGTTCCCAGTGAAGGCTCGTGCCCTTTCTCAAAAGAGACCAGAGATTGACGTGGCAGAGGATTTCTGCGCCAGATTATGGGACCAACTCACAGCTACCAACATTCCATTGCCTTTGAGTAGTTGTCCGCCACCACGTGATCACCGCATCGATCTACCTTTCTCAGTCCACGAACTTAAGGCAGCATTAACTTTGTGTGGCCGTACATCAGCGCCAGGACCTGATGGAATTTCCTACCTAGCTCTGTGTCACCTGGGGGAGCAAGCGAGAGGTGTTATCCTTGTGTTGTACAATGAATCCTACAGAGATGGCACGCTACCAACAAGCTGCAAGACAAGTGTCCTTGTTCCACTGCTGAAGCCTGGCAAGTCAGCCTTGGAACTCTCATCATATCTCCCGATCGCTTTGGCAAGCTGTGTGGACAAAGTAATAGAGGGGATGGTCCTAGGACGCCATGAGTGGTACTTGGAATACCACAATACCTACCCGGATGCCATGGCGGGCTTTTGACGTGATCGATCATCGATCGATAACGTCGTGTACCTGGTCACCTACATTCAGCATGAGAAATGCCGTAAGCGTATCTGCGCTTCTTTGTTCCTCGACGTCAAAGGGGCGTATGGCAACGTTACGCATGAAGCCATCCTCCCTGCTCTCGCAGACGTAGGAGTGGGTGGTCGGATGTTTCAATGGATACGGAGCTATCCCTCCATGCGATCCGTTTTTGTAAGCACCGAAGAAGGCCATACTTCTTTACATTATAGCTGGCCCGGCGTCCCCCAGAGCGATGTACTTAGCCCTGTGTTATTTAATCTAACTCTAATTGCTCTCCTTGAGCACGTGCCAAGCACAGTCAGACTATCAATGTGCGCGGATGACATATGCATATGGACGTCTGCAGTATCACGCGTACAGTTACGAGCGAGAAATCATAGAGCCGTCACCCAAACTGCTATCTACCTCCGTAATCGAGGCCTGGAAATTTCCTCCGAGAAATGCGCACTAGTGCCATTTACGCGCAAACCCATGACAAACTACAGAGTAATGATAAATGGCCAAATAATACCACGGGTTCGATCGTACACGTTTCTAGGTGTCTGAATCGACAGAGACTTGTAATGGAACCCTCACATATCATATGTGAAAAAACGGTTGACAGGCATCTTCCACCTGTTCAAGTTTTCCACTGGCAAGACCTGGGGATTGTCGACAAATGCCATGTTACAACTGTACAGGGTGCTTTTTCTAGGATTTCTGTGATACAGCTTGCCAGCAATAAACAACACAGGTAAAACGAATCTACGCACAATACACATTATTCAGGCTCAAGCAGTCCGTACCTGTCAAGGCCTGCCTCAGAGTGCTTCAGCAGTAGTTACGATAGCAATCGCTAGAGACGACATCGTTAAGACCCACATTGAAATTGAAGTACTCAGGACCCATATAACGCATCTAGCCAGGACTCCTCGTCACCACTTAGCCTCTCTATCAGCGGACAGACCACACACATCTTTCAGCCAAACAATAAACGCATATGATGAATCATTGCCACCTTCTTTCACCCCGGCTGCGAGACCTTCGATTCTTCCATGGTGCCTCGCTCAGCCAAAAATCAACCTCACAATACTTGGTATCTCGAAAAAAGCTGATTTATCATCACCAGCCCTTAGACAGCTCACGCTACATTATTTGTACGAGAACTACCGTGACTCTACGCATATTTACACTGATAGATCTGCCCTTCCAAGCAGCTCCGCGGCGGCAATCGTCATACCAGCGAAAGCTACAACAATCAAATTTAAGACTACCCACGCGACAACCTCAACGGCAGCAGAGCTCTCAGCCCTCTTTACTGCCCTTCGTCACATTGGTGATGAACCGCCGCACAAGTGGACGATTTTCTGCGATTCGAAGCGGCACTGCAGTCTCTACTGTCACCTTTACGACGCGGACCGCACGAACAACTAATATTCCATATTACAGAGACGTTACACAATATAATTCATGCAGGCCAGGAAATAACCTCCCAGTGGCTCCCAAGTCACTACGGGGTTATCGGCAATGAACTAGCCGATCAAGCTGCCTGCCTAGCCCATACTGAGGAGCACCACGGGCCAATTCCATTTTCCAGAATGGACGCAGCACGGAAGCTATGCCTGCTCGCTCGGCAGTGCACCACGTCACAATGGAATGTACCACATTTAAGAAATACGTTACTGTACTCCGTGGATCCCACATTAAATATTCGAGCGACATCACCGTTTCGCCATGGAGACGCCACGCTTTTGTATCGACTGTGGTTGGGCGTTCCCTTCGCCAAAGCTTATGCATTCCGCATAGGGATGACCGAAACCGCAACCTGTCACCACTGCGGCCATGAAGAATCGATTGACCATATTTTGTGCGCCTGCCCGCAGTACAGTTCAGAGAGGGAACGCCTTCGCCACGAACTTGACCAGCTGGACGACCAACCGCTATCGGAAACAAGAATTTTGCACCATCTAAAGGACCTAACATCACAGAAGAAGGCTGTGCAAGTACTATTGCGCTTTTTGCGATCTGCCGGCCTTTGTGAACGTCTTTAACTTACGTCTTTAGCTCAGCTGTTTTAGAGCAGGGGCCGGTAGATCTGTCTTCTTCTGTAGTCCTGGAATCGTTATCTCAACTTGTGGACGGCTCAAACACCACGGAGGAAACGCCAAGCCAGCGTTTCCTCCGTGGTGTTTGAGCCGTCCACAAGTTGAGATAACGATTCCAGGACTACAGAAGAAGACAGATCTACCGGCCCCTGCTCTAAAACAGCTGAGCTTACTTCTTCTGCATGAAAAGTACAGCAACCACGTGCACATCTATACCGACGGATCGACTACGTCGTGCAGTTCTGGTGGTGCCGTGGTTATACCAACGCGAGGAATGACACTGCGGTTCAGGACATCGCATGTCACGACCTCAACGGCGGCAGAACTAACGGCCCTGCGACGAGCACTGGAATTCATTGATTCGGAAAGACCCAGAAAATGGGCTGTGTTCTGTGATTCAAAACCGGCATTACAGTGCACGCAGTCAGTTCTCCGACACGGATGTCATGACCAATTGACATGCGAAGTCGTGAAACTTCACCATGATGTCCAACAAAAAGGCCACGAAGTCGTTTTTCAGTGGGTACCTGGCCACTGTGGAATCAGTGGCAATGAGTCCGCCGATAACGCTGCTCGCACAGCTCATCAAGAAGAGCACAGCATTCCGATTCCGCTTTCGAGGACTGACGCTGCAAGGCAGCTTCGACACCTGGCACGTAGCCTCGCAGTGACCGAGTGGAACTCGCAAAACTTACGACTTACACGACTACATCGACTAAACCCCTCCCTGCAGCTCCGACCTCCACCCGGACTTCCTCGACGTGAAGCTACGCTTCTCTGTCGCCTTTGGTTAGGAGTGGCCTTCACAAAGGCATACTCTACATTAATTGGGGTGACTGACAGTGCAGCATGCGAGGTCTGTGGCACCGAAGAAAACATCGACCACCTGCTGTGCCACTGTCCAAGATATGCCCTAGAGAGACAAAAACTTGCCAAAGCTTTCCAAAAACTGGACAATCGGCCGCTTTCTGTGCAGGTGCTGCTGGAACACCGCCCCCATCGCCCGTCGGCCCATAAAGCGGTGAAGGCACTTTTGTGTTTCTTAAGGACGACGGGTTTGTGCGACCACCTGTGACTATTAAGGCAATTTCTGTAAAACCGCACGCGTCAGCGAACTTGCCACAATTTCATTCTTTCCTTCCCTCCTCTCTCTCCCTGTGATCTTTGCTTTCCCCTTTCCCATTCCCCCGGTGTAGGGTAGCCAACCGGACGTTATTCTGGTTAACCTCCCTGCCTTCTTCTTTTCTCTTTCCTCCTTCCTTCCTTAACTGGAACGCTTTGTGTGTGTGTGTGTGTGTGTGTGTGTGTGTGTGTGTGTGTGTGTGTGTGTGTGTGTGTGTGTGTGTGTGTGTGTGTGTGTGTGTGTGTGTGTGTGTGTGTGTGTGTGTGTGTGTGTGTGTGTGTGTGTGTGTGTGTGTGTGTGTGTGTGTGTGTGTGTGTGTGTGTGTGTGTGTGTGTGTGTGTGTGTGTGTGTGTGTGCGTGTGTGTGCGTGTGTGTGTGTGTCTCCATGTGCGCGTATTTTTTTAACGCTTTCCTTTGTCCTCTTTCTAACCCCTATCTCCCGTCTCCAGTGTAGGGTAGCAAGCCGGAGACTGACATGGGGTTAACCTCCCTGCCTTTCCTCTTCATCTCTCTCTCTCTCTGTCTCTGTCTCTCTCTCTCTCTCACACACACACACACACACATATTCATAAATGAAATGACATGGAATGAAATAATAAAACAGCATGTAGGAAATAAAGACACGGTTGATATTGCATGCTCATAGGTTGGTGCATGCGTAATGCGATTCCAAGAAATTGCGGTTTGCAAAACTTGCTGATATGTAAGGGACGGGAAGGTTGCGTCTTCTGCGCAAGCTTTCTTTGACATCTGCCTCTCCCACTCATTTCATCATACGTTGCAGGGAGAAAGTCTTGTCACTCCCGCACCTACTTTCAAGCGGAAGGATGACGATGCTTACGTTTAGTGAAGCGCAATTATGTTAGCGTGCTATTATCGCTTTGAAAGGTCTGTCTTTGTTGGCTGCTCAATCGGCAATAATTGTATTTTTTTCTGGCGTGACAACTGCTACGTTCACGGAAAGGAGCATTGAGAGTTGGGCCAAACAGGAAACGGGGAACAGCACACTGGCAGCAAATAACGGGGTTGCATTATTCAATTGCACAACGCGGGGCGCACCCGAAAATTCCGCGCGTTTGAAACCCCTGATCTGTGCCATCAGGAATGCACCTTTTAACCGCGTGTCCCCTGGAGGGCCTCGCTGTCCTACTCGCCCTCCCCTCCGTACGGAGCCACGGACGAGGAGGACAGCGAGGTACCATGCTTGTCGCCCCTTTTCCACAGTCATAATTTATAGTGGCTGGTAGATTAGATCAAACGAATAACAGAACGTTTATTTCTTCAGAGGCCAGTAAATAGGCATTGCGAGCAACCGTTTAAGCAAAGCTATACAAGCGCTCTCTTGCCCTTCGATGGAAGCATAACACCAATTGTGACGTCAGCAGGAGCCTCATGTATTGGGAGAATGTGAAACGCATGAAGAAGCGAGAAGGAAGGTTGCGGATCTCTTTAAGTAGAGATTTATTTGAATTCTTGCATTGCCCGAAGACAGCTGCAGTAGACTTCTTCGCAGTTGCAGTTCCTTTACTAAAAAAAAGTAATTCCTTATCAAAACTTTTGAAATCAACGCACGCATAACAGTGTTCTACGTCATTAGTCACGTGCGCCATTATTTTCACGCGGAAGCTTGCAGAGTTTCCATAAGCACGAGTGTCTGCTAGAAGTGACCGTGCGACGAAAGACAAAATGCATGACATCTTTTTTGGTTTCATCGCACCCACGCGCTGCTCTGATCCCTACGTTGCAGGGGTACGCTATCTCTAGTGACAGAGCTATCGAGGTGACCTATCTCGAGCTCCGCGTTGGCTACTTTTATCCGCATTCCGTGCACTCCCCGGCGGATTCGATTGCGCATTTTTTTCGGCAATACCGAGAACAAGCTTCGGCCCACCGTTTTCGATTCACCGTATCAGTACACTGTATCACTCTGGGAGACATCTCAATATATACTGACGTCTTAATCGCGGGCCACATGCCGGCTCCCCTCTGCACGAAGGCTTTGTACTACATACACAAAAAGCCGCTGCGGCGCCGCCCTGTCTGCTTGACAGCACTACAACTACCAGTGACACTCGTCGATATATCGAGGTGTAGAAGCAGCGATAGCGGCGGCTTACCGCGTAGGTTGCGGCAGGTAATTCTGGGGTCATCGAAGCAATGCCGGTATTTTGAGCACGTCGAGAGGCGTCGGTGCTGCGTCGGCGTTTGATATGAAGAAATGCGCAGAGGGATAAAGGTATATCCTATATGACACGCCACGTGAACTCAGAAATAAAGTGCATCCACATCGAGAAAACATAGTCGGTTCTAAGTTTTCGAGTTGTTGTTTTGTTGTAGGACTGTAAATATTTTAATTTACTTCTTGTTTTGGTTCTGGTTCATACTCAGGCTGAATCGTCGCCTTCAAGGACTTCAACTCTTCTTGTTTTTAAATGAAGGCTGTGGATAGCTCATTGTTTAAATATGCGAGCTTTTCAATGATAATTTGGCGCTGCTTACTGTTGCTTTCAATGTTTGAATCAAAGAGAGACAGCTGAACGTAGATAAATGTATGCGAGTTCATAACCACCACTCACCTCGGCAATAATAGCTAAACGAAAGAAAGCATGTTTGTGTCATTTGAGGCTGAGCGTCTCGTTGACTGAAGTTTACTACAACGACATGTAATCAAATTTTACTATTTTAAAGGACAGTCCTGCGGTAACCACTCTATTTCTTGTTTCGCTAAATTTCCAGAGAAAAACACATTTTTTGCCCGCGTCTTTAGACAAAAGACTTGGAATGCTTGCTGCTACATTAAAAAAATGAAAACCATCGTTAAAACGCACCTGACCATCCGTAAAATGAGATGGTACGGCAACATGTACTCATTTCGCCGCCTTTTGACGTCTCAATTTCCTGACAAATCAGTCAACCAGTCAATGGAAAGCGGTTCCTTTAATTAGGGAGCCTTTGTTTTTACGACAACTTCAAAAAGCAGCAGTCGTAAATTTAACACTTCATTTAATATTGATGGTATAAAAGCGCTGTACCCTTATTTTCTTATCTGCATAACGGTTGCGCTGATTGCAATGCTCCCGGTAACACAAAATTTACGGCCGAACCCACGTCACAATCACTCCCGACGGTAATGAGACGAGCATTCATGCAAGGTAGTGGTACACGCTAATTGCTCCTGTCACGTATATTCAGGATTCTGTAGCGGCCATTCTGAGACATCCATTGCTTTGGCCCTGTGCACATACACTGTCTCTGGTATCAGCCCACTTTGCTGTGGCACTCGCTCGCGAAAGTCGCCCATGAATGTAGTGGCGTGACGGCGACTGTATGATGACGACGCAGTGATGATGTTGAAATTACCAAGAAAGAATAACGTCGATTGAATGATAAAGCCAGGATGACGAGGACAGCATGATGACAACGAATGGCGATTCTGAAATGATGATGATGGTGGAACAACAACGACAGCATGACGAAGAGTGCATGCGTACACTAGGATGACAAGTGTATGACGACGACGACGGACCGAGGGCGAAGGTATGGCGGCAACTGCGTGACGTAGCTGGGATGACGGCTACAGCACGACGACGCCCGCATGATGAGAGTAGTGTCGCAAGAAGTACATGACAGCTGGGGACTGTCTGAGGAGCATAACCTGACAGTGGCGGTATAATCAAGATTCATTGACCACAGCTTGGTTACTATAGATTGTCGAAGAAACAGCGACGTCAATGAAACGACGAAGGTGGTATGGAGATGTTGGCATGAGATCAATAAGTTGACATTACTAAATTGATGGCTATACTAAAACGACATCGACGCAACGCTGGCATGACGACAACAGTAGGACGACCTTGTGACGACAATGGCATGACGAGAGTTGGATGATGTAGTTAGAATGATGACGATGCAACAACCACGGCGACCTCCTGACGACAGTATAACAACGAATGCATGAAGATGACAGTATGATGACGACGCATTGACGGTGATCGCATCACAAAGGTATGAGTAGAGAGGGTTGACAACGACTCTATGACAGTAAGATGGTGAGTTGAGCTGGTTGGTAACATTCGTATTTGAGTTAAATTGAAGCCCAGAGAAGACGCCGACACAGAAAGCAAGTAGACAGGACAGCGCTTGGCTCTCAGGTGATTTCTTATTGGATAGAATAACATCTATAAAGAAGGTACAGTCCCTTTCACCCATGTGCAGCAAAGCAAGATGTCACACTCATGACAGGAGCGCCAAGACTCAAACCCTCTGAAGTCTACCGCAAATTGTTGTCTGTCTAGATACGCATTTTCCCTATCGTGCAGCGTGATGCTTGTTGACTGACGCACGCACTCCCCCTTTTTCTAATATGGTACGCTTCGGCTATTTCACGATTTACTTGGTCTCTGTGTCGAAAAGTAATCTGCGTGTCGCTAAAATCTGGCTTACCCCCACCGTTTCTGCAGTTTCTGCAGGGCATGTTGCCGTTCAATTTCTCTGTCAAAGTTTCTCCTAAATATTTCGCTAAGTGTAGGTGCCGCACGGCACGCTATGCCTACACCCTTACGCTGTATATATAGATTGTTTTCCCAAGCCAAGAAAGTCGACCGTAAAAACAAGAGTAGCTGCATGAAGGCTGCAAAATTGACGCCAGCGTTTTCGCAGAATTTAATTTCATAATTTTTATTCGTTGCGCAATCTTTTACCGAGGTAATAAATTTTTAATGTGGGATTGAATACTACAATTCCTGAATATCACTGCTGAACGTGTAGTCATGACCAGGATTGCCATCAGTAAGAAACCTTGCAAGTGCACGTTCCGAGTTTCTGACGTGAAAAGGATCCCTGAGTGTGAGACCTTCCAAGTTTCTCTGTAAATATCTGGATACAAAATTTTGATAGGCGTTCCTCTTCGAAACTATTGCCCTAAACGGCATATCAGGTTAACGTGCTTTAATTGAAAATAATACCTCTGGCAAAACCTTCCAAGTTTATATCAGTTACAAGGAACCATGCTGTTTTCAAGACAATCTTGCGTTTCTACGAAGTTAGTACAAAATATTTCTGCATTGCAGCTGTCCCTATCGCCCCATAAGCTCCTTCGTCCGAAATTGCAAAAAAAAGCCTTCTTTGTCTCAAAAATTTAATTGAAGCCCCTAACAGACACTTACGTTGGTCGAAAAGAGTCAAGGATGCGTGTTCTGAGTAAATTTTGCATTTGTCGTGCCGGCAAGCTTGTGACAACAGGCGATTTTCATTTGCTCGCATCTCTGCAGATTTCGGTGGCACAAAGATCGGCAATCAAGAGAGCTTTAAAGCATCCGTGTTATAAACGAAGCATTGTGGGCTAACCCTCCTGGACTTTGCTGACTGTGGCAGTTGTCGATGCTTTCTTACGGAATCACCTGCAAACAGGACAGCACTCACACAACGAATCACTTAATTGCAGCCGAATCTGTACTGCCACTACAAATGTACCGCCTGCCTGCCCTGTTCTCACGGAATTAGGTGGTAAAACAGCGGTACCTAAATATCATCATTACTCCTACATTCCGCGCTTATCCAGCTGCGTCCGATGCTGCGGGGACCGAAACCGTGACCTCGTCCTCAGTGGAGCAAGGTGATAGCCACTGAGCTACCACGGTGGGCCGACTATTTTTCTCATTAGTTGAGACGCCCAAGCTAGTATCTCGGTCAACTAAAACCTTTGACAACCGTCTCCTGGTTATTATGCGCACTTAAAGCATTCCCCTTATATTGTGCTCTAAAGTTTAAGACTTTTAAGTGATGTACAATTACCACAGCTATCGAGCAGTATTGCTGTAACATAAGGAGAGTTTTGCACCCTGTGCATTTCCACTTTTGAAATCTTCAAGGGCTCCTCCCAACACTTACACGCAGCGGGAAACCTATTTATTTATTTATTTTTATTTACCAAAATAACCTCAGCACCCACAGGCATTATAGCGCGGGTCGGAGGGAAGCAAACTACGAACCAATGAATAACGTAGGTAAAACAAAACATGCACCCGGGACACTTTCATACTTGTACATGCACACACATTCATACACATCCTATTATTACACGAACGATATTTCATAGGCATTTTCATCATTCTCATGGAAATTTCGCACTCATATTTGGTTTACTGCTTGAGTCGTGCCTTTTCAAATCCGTGAAAATGTTGTAGGTCTTGGTAGACCATTATAATTTCACACAGAACTTTTGAGACCTCGAATTCACTGTTATCAGCTCACGTTATAAAAATTTGATGTTATAAAAGCTGGCGACAGTTTTTGGCTAGAACGAAGTTTTACAGGGTCAGCCGACATGCAGAACTTCGCAAATCGAGCTAAGACCACACGTAAAACTATATATATATATATATATATATATATATATATATATATATATATATATATATATATATATATATATATATATATATATATATATATATATATATAGACATTATTGTGCATATGAGTCATCTATAGCGTTTTTGCATATACGTCCAAGGTTCATGAGGAGGGTAAGCGATGGAACGTCTTTGTTTACCACGAATTGAAAACTGAAGTTACATGGCATCAGGGCCTAGGTTAAAGGAAATTATAAAGGTTGTTGCTCTTTACAAAAATAAAAAAAACAGATCGTGTAGGCGGGCTCGCTGTTGAATGTGCACCATTCATTGTATACATTGCCGGCCGCACCACTCAGAGACATTCTCTGGAGAGACTGCTGCCTCTGGGCGGCCAAGGATCGGCCCTCCTGTAAAACATGCGGAAGCGCGGTGCCATTTGGGCACATATGGGGCACTTCACCTGTTCTTTCTCTTGTGACGAATCAGATGCAGCCCCGCTCTGTATTTGGTGCCGTCGACAGGCAAAAGCAGGGGTTATTTCTGTACAAGTTTTCACTCTTGTAAGTGCGACGGAATCTCCTCGTTCGTGTGATGCCTGAACGTAGCACCCGCCGTGGTTGCTCAGTGGCTATGGTGTTGGGCTGCTGAGCACGAGGTCGTGGGATCAAATCCCGGCCACGGCAGCCGCATTTCGATGGGGGCGGAATGCGAAAACACCCGTGTGCTTAGATTTAGGTGCACGTTAAAGAACCCCAGGTGGTCAAAATTTCTGGAGTCCTCCACTACGGCGTGCCTCATAATCAGAAAGTGGTTTTGGCACGTAAAACCCCAAATATTACTACTATTACTGAACGTAGCGGGGCTTGGCAGGCTGGAATGCGGCATTTCTTTGCCTTATTTTTTTTAGCTTCCTTTAGTTCGAGCCAGTAGCTCCGTTCAGTCTACAGTTGATATTGAGGCTATTCCGTTTCTTCTGGACTTTGTAGGGTTGTGGCAGGGGTGCGTGCTTGTTCATTCCGTGAAATGCCAAGGTGCGCGGGAGCCGAGAAGTTCCGACTATCTATCCGTCCATCTGTAATAAAGTTAGCCCGTCGATGTACTTGTTGTGTGATGGGTGTAATCCCAGAATGTCCCAGTTCTCGAATTGCTGTATTACTGAATGCCAGGTATTGGTTTATACTGATTAATCATTTCACGCAATGAAGTGCGTAATCAAGTGCCAGTTTTTGCGCATTAAGTGGTTCCCTGTGGCCTGGCCATTCTATGGAGACCGTGAAGCTCTTGCGCACGCCAGGTTTTACATGTCCTAACATTTTACGTGAGAGCTGCTGCCAAGTGCTGTCGCTCAGCCGGAGCATTTCAGTGCGCCTCTTCTTCCGCCATTGCCATTCCAGAAACGAGATTTTCTATCCTCCACGGCGGAGGGGAAGATGCGCCATAATTCTTCAGATCTTTCACGTAGGATACGCGTGAACAAGCTGCGGACCTCCTCTGCTGTAGCAAGTCAGCGGTAGTGTTCACTTGGGCGTACTGAAACAACAGATTGGTAGAAGACATTGCAGGAAGACCGGTAATTGCGGTCATTGCGTCCCAGCTCGCGATTTTCAAAGAAAAGGATAAGAAAGCTTCGCTTTAAAAAAAAAAGTTATTTTCCAGTGACTGCCGACGTTACTTCGATTAGCATTCAAGCTGTGCACCGACACACCTTACTGCTGAAGACAACCTTGCGCCATGTAGAGATGAAAGTAGGCTAACAATGCTAAGCGCGTTGATACACTCACGAGTTGCAGTGCCCCTTTCGTCTCGCGTCGTCGGCACTTTCGGACACCACTTATGCCCTGTCACACTGGGAGTGTTAATGTCATTCGAATCGAATGGCATTCGGTGCAACGAAAGTCATTCGCCCGCGGAGGTCCTACACTCGAAAAATTAATATCATTCGGTGTCGATATCAATAGCGATCATTCCGAAAAAACGTGGCGGCTAAAGTAGAATAAAGTAGGTGCTTGCATAAGCAATCAATACATTTAAAAATATTTTTGGGACGTCGCTTCACTGAAAAAAAATATTTTTTTTAGTAATGCGTGTAAAGAAAGTTGTTCTATTTCAGACTATCTGGCCACTAGAAGCCAAAACAAGGGTTAGCCACCTGAGTAGCCGATAAATTGAAAACAAACAAAATCGCTGACATGGACCCGCTGGGTAGCGACGCTAAGTTGCAGCAGGTGAAGCGATTAGTTGTTGCGTACTTTCCATTACGAGCAAGGCGTAATAATCAGAGGAAGCGATTAGACGCTCTATGGCGGACGAACAGAGTGGCGGCGGCATGGGCGGCGGCCAGACGCTGCTGAGCTGGAGAGTAACAACATTTTGCGGCAGCCTGCCGCACAGATTCTGTCTCTTTAAAGTAAGAAGTCCATTAAAACACGCAAACGTTATTATTTCTTTACGAGGGATGCTTTAAATTTGCAAATGCTCTGTCCTGTATTGCTTTCTTTCTGGGGTGAGAGTACCATTCGCTCCGAGTGCGAAGCCGAATGAGTTTCTCGAACTCATTCGATTGCGGAAGTTGTTCGGTGCTAATGGCATTAAACATCGCTGCGTAACAACTGAATAATGTCATTCGATGCTAATGCCATTCAGTTCGAATGACATTAAAACGCGCAGTATGACAGGGGTATAAGAAAGCTTTGCTAAATGAAATTTTGGCCGCGGCCGCCAAATTTCGATGGGGGCGAAAAGCGAGAACACCTTTATACTTATATCTAGTTGCACCTTAAAGGCACACTAAAGCGAAACAATAAATCAGTTTAGACTAATGAAGCGTTGTTTGAGAACCCTGCAGGCAGTCATTTCAAACAAATATTTTGATTATTAGATGAGAAAATGAAGGTCCAAGTATCAGTATTTGAATGTCGCGCCGAAACCCCAGCGCCTGTACGTCAGCAAGACGTCAGGGATTCCAAAGTATGTACTCGTATTTGGGCCGCGTTGGCTGAATAAAGGTTCCCGAATCTTGCCATCTTTAATATTTTGTTGCTTTAGAACACAATGTAGTCAATCTGTGGTGCTATATATATTTAGTAGGCCCTAGAAGATGCCATCAAAATCCAAGACGTCACAGCCCCAGGTGCGAGAACTTAAGTAGGCGTTGCCACTCGTATTTCGTTCTTGCGCTTTTTCTTGCTTACCAAATGTCTTATCGTTGTAAGAGTGGTGTTTTTGGTGTTGTAGAACGGTAATCTACTCATGCAGACGAAATCATTTTTCCCTTTAGTGTCCCTTTAAAGAACCCCAGGCGGTTGAAATTTCTAGTCCTCCACTACGGCGTGCCTCAATATGAGAAAGTGGCTTTGGCACGTTAAACCCCATAATTTATTTTACTAAATTAAACACGTTTTTGTATCGCTCAAAATGTAGAATTAGGATTCAGCATATTTGACTTGGAATGAACTACGGCGCGATTACATAAGGATCTCTTTTATTCTTTATTTTAAGCTAGTAGAGCACGCTTTCCCACTTTTAGCAGTACAACTAATTTAGTTTTTATTCGTTGTTTCTATCAATTTCATAGCGAGCACGAGCGCTGACGTTTGAGTACCTATGTAACAAAAAGCAGCAGCATGCAAAAGTAGGCAAGTAAGCGAAGAATGCCATTCGCATTGATAAAAAAAAAATTCACCAGTCTTTACTAGAGGTGGGCGAATATCAAATTTTACGAACACAAATCGAACAGCAGAAACAAGCTTCAAATGTCGAACAATAAAACCAGATACATATATTTACAGCAGGAACATTTATTTCTATAAAATTAGGTACCACGTCTCTACTGCCCGCGGTCAGCAACACCTAAAAATTCACAGTTTGTATCACTGTCCAACTCAAACTAAATACATGCACGAGCCAATTAGGCGCGCTTATTTAACTGACTTTAAGCGGTTTCTCGTGTTTGGAACAAGTGAGTTCTCCGTACGGGTGGGTCTTTGTGTCACTGGTTTCAGTATAAGACCTGAACCTCTAGGAAAATTTTATGGGGGATCCTGATATCACTGCTCAGCTAAAGGCAATTTTAGACTTCAAACAGTTAATTTTTACTTTCTAATTAGCGTAGCATATGCATTAGCACAGGAAAATTATTAAGGTACGAGTGGATTTAAGCTGGATCGGCCCTCTTTAACAGGTGAAGGGTAAGTCCACTGCCTTTTGTGGGTGGAACTTGTTTCATCTTCAATACGTTCGCAGCGCACACATTCTTAGGAAAAGGAACAGGTAGAGTGAAACAGTGATGCGCTATTTTACTCGCCCTGTCCCTTTTCCATGGTATGTGTGCGCGGCTAGGATGTTCAAGATGCAACGTTACAAACTCGCCCGATCTCCCACAACTTCCTTGTCGTTCTGAGGTTGGCAAAGAATATAGTGCAAAAAAAGATAGCTAGACATCGGGAACCCAGGATCACTTCTAAGTGTAACATCACTAACTGCCATTTAAAAAAAAAACGTCACAGGCCTTCGCGGCACACGCAGCACAGTCACAGCGTGAGCTGGACAAGTGGCTCCGCAGGAGCTTCATTTTCGATAAAGCGCACTACAGTGTCTTCGCGTTGAAGTCTCTTCGCGTCGTTTTCACGAGAGCAATCTAAACTGTCCACCGAGCGTCGACTACGAGCTGCAGCTTGTCCTGCTGTCTGAAAAGCGGTCTGCTAAGCCCAATGTTGCCTTTTGCAGCCGCGTGTGTAGCTCTACAATTCGCTTCTTCAGCAGCGGTTCGTACCTTGCGAGGAGGCGCCATAACATGTACCAAAGAGTAAACAAAGGTATCTAGACTTCGCGATGCAGCGGACTCATCCCTTGAGCAATGGCACAATACGATGCTGTTGATCATGATGAAGATTTATTGGCATCCCGTTTGAAACGAGGCGGTGACCAATAGTCACCTAGCCTGCTTGAGTTAACCAGGTCCAGCTACAGTCAGCATGCAACTGCTACATGCAACTGCTACATATCGGGACATCTGGTGGAATATAACAGAATTGCAACGAAAAGTTTCTACGTATGGACGCTACGCGGCGCGCATGTCACATCGTGTGTCAAGTGGCACAATACTATGCTAATGATGATGACCACCCAATGGCATTCCCTTTGAAACGGGACAGTGACATAGAGTCACCTAGCCTGCTTGACTTAATCAGTTGTGCTGTACATGTTTTTCATTAGATCAATATTTATACACCTGCATAATCTTCTCTGTCTTCCTCAAGCCTTCTCTATCTACCTTGCCGCGCTGCTTATGCCACTGCTGTATGGCGTGCAACCTGATGTATTACTTGAATATGCAACTGCAATGCAGAGGGCGTACGTACAGGTGCCACGCGTCGCGCATCTCACATCGCAAGGCAAGTGGCATGATACGATGCTAATGATGATGATGATGATGCTGATGATTTATTTGCATCCCCTTTGAAATGCGGCGCTCATATATTCACTTAGCCATCTTGATTTAATCAAGTACAAAATATATATTTTTTCCAGCATTCTTGTATGCATCTCTTTAAACTTACTGTTCTTCCTAAAACCTTCTTTAACTTCATTGTACTGCTTCCTGTGCATGTGCTAGGTGGCGTTCTACCTGCTGTAGGCAGCAGGTAGAACGCCAAGGGCAATGCGAAATGCATGCATCAAGTGCAAATGCAAGTGCAATGCAATGCAATGCAAGTGAAATGTGCACGCATCAACGCTACGCGGCACGCCTGTTGCATCGCGTGCGTGTAAATGCATCTATGAGATTTGGAGCAGCCACCTGTTATTGACGGTATGACAATGAGAAAGGTGCAACAGAATGACTGGGTCAAAGAAAAGTGGAGGCGTAGGCATGGTGATCAGGCGAGGTCTGAAGTGGTAAAGGGTAAAGGAGACATGTGGGGAGCAATCATGCATTAGCGACCCAAGACAAGGCAAGAAGTCGTGGCTGTGAGTATCTTGCCTGTAGACAGTTAGTTATAATAGAAATAAAAATGATGGATTGATTGTATTATAAGCGTTATTAATGAGTTCAAGAAATTGGGCTAGGGGATATTAGGGGGAGATATGAACCTGCACACAGAATATTTAGTGGGATGTACTGATTAAAACGGTTCTCTAGTGCTGAATCTGTGCGATGACAGAACCTTATAATGGTTTAAAAAGAGAACAAGTGTCATAAACAGGTAAAGTGGCAGTGTGAAAATGTGCAGTCGTGTACCGCTCATGCCTTAGTCTCAAAAACAGTCTGCGAACGACTAAACCAAACGATGATGGATGAACACGAAAAAGATAGCTTGGGTAGCGATCATAAACAATTAACCTAAAATTTGGAAGAGTTACCAACGCAAAACAGGAACCAATAGCATCAGAATTTCTAGAAATGAATGAAAAGTAAGTAACAGAGCTTGCAAGAAACACAGAAGAAAATGGAGGCGTTTCCTAAAAGTCTGCGAATATAACGAACTGGTAGACGTTATGAAGGAGTAGGTAAGACAGACAAGAACCAGAAAACTGTTAGAATGCAACGAGGAAACCACGTAAGTGCCGGAACAAGAAAATAAAGCAAGCTATAGAAGAGCGCAAGCACACATCTAGGGATCACCGAGAAGCCATAAAGTTGGTATTACACAAAGAAGAGGTGCTGCTTAGATGTAGCAAATAACGATAAAATAAAAAGGTGGCGAGTGAGCTCGTGCGAAAATTAGATACACAAGTGAACGTTGGGTGCATAACATTTGCAAAAGAAATAAAGGCGCACCAAAAATATTCTGGAACCATGAAGCTCCAAATAAAAATTTGCACACGGCTAAACTGGATGAATACGGTAACAACTAAGGAGAATGTGGACGGCGGTACATTACAGACACGGTTAGGGGCTAACTTCCACACAAAAGATAGTTCAGACGCAAACAGATCCAGTATTAACAGAGAAGCCTGAGAGATGAAAATTTACCATTGAAAATGTTTGCTTGAAGAAACGCAGAAGAAATTGTTCTTAATAACACCGCCGCAGGACCCGATGAAATACCAACACAGCTAATCAAGAACCTCATTCTGAAAAGCAATATACTTCTGACTGATGCCATTGAACAAGTGATAAAAATAAAGAAATGCCAGTTGGATTGCGCGAAAACAAGGTGAACCTTATCTACAAATGCAAAGGTGATAAGGATAAGACGAGCTAGTATAGGTCACTTACAGTAACGTCGGTGGTATATAGAATGGCAATACAAGCCATAAAATCAGAACTGTCCAAATTGGTGGGAAGAAATAACGTACTGGGGAACTATAGTATGGGTTCAGACCAGGCAGACGGTTTGGAAATAGTGTTTTATTTAGTGCACAGAGATTTAGGTAACATTGCATTTATGGAGAGCATTTCTAGATATTAAAGGAGCTTACGACAACGTAGAGAGAGTGTTGTTAGGGTATATTTTCAAGCACGAAGGCATAGATGACGATTTCGCGGAGCTGCCGAAGCAGATATATAGAGACAACCAAGTAAAAATGGTATGGGAAAGCCGAAATTGTAATGAAATGGCGAAAATTCACCAAGAACGGAAGCAAGGATGCCCTCCGTCTCTAGTGTTGTTCACGCTTTATGTTAAGGGCATAGAAAGAGAACTGTAAAACGGTCAAGTAGCCTATCATTTATCGTACACGCGTAATGGACAAATGGTCAACGGAAGGACCCCGCACTGATGTATGCGAACGACGTAGTTCTACTAGCGGACAATGCAAGAGCTTTACAGATGCTGGCCAATTTGTGTGGCCATGACACGACAAAACTAGGCCGAAAATTTAGCACAGAGAAATAGGGAATGTTTAATGAAGAGACGAGTATCTACGTGGTGTCGATTCAACAGGAAGTTATTCCCATAGTTAAGCAATATAAATACTTCGGCGCATAAGTAAACCAAGGAAAGAATTACTCATGCGCCCATCAAGATAATGTTAAAGTAGAAGGGAAGCGGAACGCAGCAATAATCAAACAGAGGGCACTTTGGGGACCCAATAAATGAGGTGGTGCGAGGAACCTGGAAAGGCGTCATAGTGCAGTCGCTGGCGTTCGCAAATGCAATTCTGTGTTTAAAATCAGATGGCTTGTCGGGGTTGGAAGTCAACCAAAGGTCGGAAGGCTAAGTGGCTTTGGGAGCCCACGACAAAGCCACAAACGAGAAAGTGCAAGCGGACAAGGGTTGGGCCTCGTTTGAAGTCAAAGAAGGGCAGAGCAACATTTGTTTTTCCGAAAGACTCCGGAACATGGATCAAAATAAATGGACTGCTAAAGTGCACAGGTATCTGCACCTAAAGAGCAGGAACATGGAATGGAGGAAGATGTCAAGACAGCTGGCAACGAAGTACAGGGTAATTGATAGTGTAGATAGACAACCCAGTGCCACATGCTTTCACTTTCTTCATACCTCAAGTTTTGCTTACAAAATCGGAAAAGAGAGCTATGGCCTAAACTTTATAGGCGCAAACCTGCAACGGATAGAGGACTTTCAGCCAATGCAGTGTGTACTGTAAACAACATCGGCGACATGCTACCATACGTTATGCGTACCGAATGCGGAATGATATAATATAAAACCTAACTGAAGAAGGTATACATGTAAATAATGATTATAACGAACTTTGAAATGTTGAGCAAGATGCAAATCACGTACATACATGTATATGCTAAAAAATTAAAAAGAAAAACCATAACCGAATCAAGCCGGTGCTCCCAACACCAATAATACTGGTGCACTTACATAAAATAAGATTGGCTATATCAACGAAAGTAAATATAAAGAGGGTTTCAAATATCTTTTACCAGTCTATAACAAATCAATGTGCTTTGAAGATGCCCGTGAGTTGCCGTTTCATGAAGGTTTTGTGTAGAACGTTACTTTCTTTTAGTTACGTAGAACAGAGACGGACATACGCGGTTCGTATACAAGATTCATATGACCTTTATGTAAGCTTTGTACATATTTGCGCATTTACATTCGCTAAGACCGCAGCAGCAGCACTTACCCACCCAGTCAGCGGTCATGGTCAGCAGTCTGGGAGGGCTCGCAAAAGAAGGTTTACTGAAAAAAGTCGCAGTTTCAGCCGAAAGGAGAAGCATCGATTGCGATAGAAAATTAGTGGACGGATACCTATACGATGTAGGGAGAGTAGTTTTATCGGCCGTACAAACTAGTAAACATAGGCATACTAATTCACTTGACATGCATGGTGTCAAGCGCGCACAAGCAAACATGAACGCACCTCACTCGATCTCAGCGGAAACTCGCTCTCAAAACACTGTAGTGAAGAAGCGCGGCAGCAGCAGCGAGCGGATTGACCTTCGTGCTGCGTCTCGCATCAACGCGAACTAAGCCGCGAAAATACAGCTCGTGGCTGACTCTGTCCCAGTCGCAGATACCTCTTAAGGTACAGCGGCCGCAGTAAAATTCCCAGATCCTTGCGCGCGACGGAAGATGGCACGCTTCCTCCCTGCTTTCCTCGGTTGCGTGCGCGAGATCGAGTCGCGATCGCTGGCTAACCCTAGCTAGCTTTCACTCGAACTTACAGCATGCGGCATGCGGCGATAATTCTATCGCCCTTGGACTTTATACGGAACCTCACGGCGACGCCAACGGCTGGAATACGCCTGGAGTTTCCATATAATTGCCATATAAAAATAATATCAGCGGTGATTTAGCGTTAAATGCGAGAAAAATACGTCAACGTTACGTCGCAACTCTTTTACATTCCGGATTCATGACTGAAACGGCGTTCGCCGCATTCCAAGTTCTGTTCAGTAGCTCCTGCGACACTTGTCTACCCTTTTCGAGGAGCAAAGTGCAACTCATCGTCGGCCAGAGCAGATCACCGTTAGTTGAGCTGTACCATTCTCTCTCTCCTCTCTCTCTCTCTCTCAATATATATATATATATATATATATATATATATATATATATATATATTTATAGAGAGAGAGAGAGAGAGAGGCTCTTTCAAGCTCTTCAAGTACTCTCTGTACATCAACCACATAACTGGCCTCCCACATTTGACTTACATACACGTTTTTCCATTTCGGCAGTCCTAATGGTAGTGCATTAAACAAAACAAAAATGCGCAGAGGAGTCTTTTTCTAGTCACTTAATAAAAAAAGGTAGTAACTTTTGTTTTATAGTCATTGGTCATTACATTGCCAAGTAAATTAGGGCCTCCGATGGACGGCGCGTTGCAGTTACATTTGTTATAGACGGTGCCGCCGCACTACGCTGCACGACAACGATCACCGAAATATATCCTCTATGTAGAAGGCAGGTAAATTTGCTGTTTACATAGCAACAAATATGGCCGTTTTTTGCTAGTATACCTATGATCGAGATGACGTTTTGGCAGAGAAACCATCAGCGTCGGGTGATTCATGCCATTTTCGCGTGCTTAGCAAACATACTAGATTTAAAGACGTACCCTGGGCGCCAAAGCGCATTTTCTCTTTTCCTCATGTTGACTGGAAGTCAAATGTAATTAAAAATATTTGTACGAGAACGCGATGTTTGCCGGTATGAGCATTGAAGTTCAGCACAGTGTCATCAGGACTCGACCGTTGTGTGACTGTTGGCGCAGTATATTTGATTATCCTTTTGGTACATTCTGTATGCTAAACTCGTTACAGGGCTTAACCGGGCCGTTGTTGTGAAATACATAGCATGCATACGCGCTGCGGATGTAATTTTGACCTCTGGGTATTCTTACCGCCTTGGAGACGGTTCGAAATTTCGAAACGTGGCTGTGTACCGCCGTGGCCGGTCAAAGAAGGTGAGGCCCTCTAGTCGAGCGTGGCTTGCCGCAACCGTTGACAACCCTAGTCCGCCATAAAGAAAGCAACAACATTCCAATTAAAAAAGGCGTCAGGCAGGGAGATACGATCTCTCCAACGCTATTCACAGCGTGTTTACAGGAGGTATTCAGAGACCTGGATTGGGAAGAATTGGGGATAAAAGTTAATGGAGAATACCTTAGTAACTTACGATTCGCTGATGATATTCCCTTGCTCAGTAACTCAGAGGACCGATTGCAATGCATGCTCACTGACCTGGAGAGGCAAAGCAGAAGAGCGGGTCTAAAAATTAATCTGAAGAAAACTAAAGTAATGTTTAACAGTCTCGGAAGAAAATAATAATAATAATATTTGTGGTTTTACCTGTCAAAACCACTTTCTGATTATGAGGCACGCAGTAGTGGAGGACTCCGGAAATTTTGACCACCTGGGGTTCTTTAACGTGCACCTAAATCTAAGCACACGGGTGTTTTCGCGTTTCGCCCCCATCGAAATGCGGCCGCCGTGGCCGGGATACGATCCCGCGACCTCGTGCTCAGCAGCCAAACACCATAGCCACTGAGCAACCACGGCGGGTCGGAAGAAAACAGCAATTTACCATAGGTAGCGAGGCACTGGAAGTGGTAAGGGACTACATCTACTTAGGGCAGGTAGTGCCGGCGGATCCGGATCATGAGACGGAAATAATCAGAAGAATAAGAATGGGCTGGGGCGCGTTTGGCAGGCATTCTCAGATCATGAACAGCAGGTTGCCATTATCCCTCAAGAAAAAAGTGTATAATAGCTGTGTCTTACCAGTACTCACGTACGGGGCAGAAACCTGGAGGCTTACTAAAAGGGCTCTACTTAAATTGAGGACGACGCAACGAGCTATGGAAAGAAGAATGATGGGTGTAACGTTAAGGGAAAAGAAAAGAGCAGATTGGGTGAGGGAACAAACGCGAGTTAATGACATCTTAGTTGAAATCAAGAAAAGAATGGGCATGGGCAGGACATGTAATGAGGAGGGAAGATAACCGATGGTCATTAAAGGTTACGGACTGGATCCCAAGGGAAGGGAAGCGTAGCAGGGGGCGGCAGAAAGTTAGGTGGGCGGATGAGATTAAGGCGTTTGCAGGGACGACGTGGCCACAATTAGTACATGACCGGGGTAGTTGGAGAAGTATGGGAGAGGCCTTTGCCCTGCAGTGGGCGTAACGAGGCTGCTGCTGCTGCTGCTGCTGCTGCTGATGATGATGATGATAATAAATCTCTATAGAACTCCTCAGCCATTTGTAACGCATCCATATATATCCCATCCATATTAGTAACGATATTGCCGGCTTTGTCTCTTAACGCCTACATGTGATTCTTGCCAATTCCTAGTTTCTTCTTCGCTGCTTTTAGGCTTCCTCCGTTCCTGAGAGCATGTTCAATTCTATCTATATTATACTCCCTTATGTCAGCTGTCTTACGCTTGTGGATTCTTCCAGTTCTTCCAGTTTTATTCTAGCTGTAGAGTTAGAGGCTTCCATACATTGGCGTTTCTTGGTCAGATCTTTCGTCTCATGCGATAGCTTATTGGTATCTTGTCTAACCGAGTTACCACCGACTTCTATTGCACACTCCTTAATGACGCCCACAAGATTGTCTTTCATTGCTTCAACACTAAGGTCCTCTTCCTGAGTTAAAGCCGAATGCCTGTTCTGTAGCTTGAGCTGGAATTCCTCTATTTTCCCTCTTACCGCTAACTTGTTCATTGGCTTCTTATGTACCAGTTTCTTCCGTTCCCTCCTCAGGTCTAGGCTAATTCGAGCTCTTACCATCCTATGGTCACTGCAGCGCACCTTGCTGAGCACGTCCATATCTTGTATGATGCCAAGATTACTGCAGAGTATGAGGTCTATTTCATTTCTAGCCTTGCCATTCGGGCTCCTCCACGTCCACTTTCGGCTATCCCGCTTGCGGAACAAGGTATTCATTATCCGCATATTATTCTGTTCCGCAAACTCTACTAATAGCTCTCCCCTGCTATTGCTAGTGCCTATGCCATATTCCCCCACTGTCTTGTCTCCAGCCTGCTTCTTGCCTATCTTGGCATTGAGGTCGCCCGGTATATTTTATTTTAACTTTACCCATCGCCAATTCCACGTCTTCATAGAAGCTTTCGACTTCCTGGTCATCATGACTGGATGTAGGGGCGTAGACCTGTACAACCTTCATTTTGTACCTCTTATTAAGTTTCACAAGACCTGCCACGCTCTCGTTAATGGTATAGAATTCCTGTATGTTACCAGCTATATTCTTATTAATCAGGAATCCGACTCCTAGTTCTTGTCTCTCTGCTAAGCCCGGGTAGCACAGGACGTGCCCGCTTTTTAGCACTGTATAAGCTTTTTTGGCCTCCTAATTGCACTGAGCCCTACTATATAATTCCTCCAATAGCACTGCTAGACTCACGTCACTACATAACGTTCTAGCGTTAAACGTTGCCAGGTTCATACACTAATGGCGCCCTGTTCGGCGCCAGGGATTCTTAGCACCCTCTGCTGCGTCGCAGGTCTGACCGCCGCCGTGGTCAGTTGCTTCGCAGCTGCTGGGGACTCAGGGCCGGGGTTTGATTGTTGTGTTCATAGAGGAGGTTGTGGCCAAGTACTGCACCAGGGTGGCCAATCCTGCTCTGGTGAGGGAGTGCGTTACCGGTTCTGGTCACCGGGATCAGGCCCCACTCAAGGCCTGTTTAGGCAATTTTATCAAGTCGCCGTTTTTCTTTTTAATCCGGTGGAAAATTGCGCGGCACCAGGATTCGAACCACGAACCTCTTGCACGCGAGGCGGGTGTTCTACCTCTACGCCACCGCTGCACTAGATGCAAGCACATATCACCAATGGAATAAAATACGGCACATCCAACCTCGCGCTGAATAATGCAAAGGTAGAGAGAGAGAGAGATAAAGCAAGGACACAAAAGGCTGGGAGGCCAATCAGAAGAGAACCCGGTTTGCTACCCTACAAGGGGAAAGGAGACTAGAAAGAGTAAAAAGGTAGAGAGTAAGCACTCAGTGCGTGTCGGTGGGAGACAATACACAGAGACACGGGACACTATAAACGGTCTCTTAAGCAGGTGTATTTTAAGTATTGTACTAGGGCACGAATCGCTTTTGGTGCCAGTGACGGGTGTGGCCCCGATCGGAGTATCTTTGACTTGGTGAACAGTCTTGAGTCCAGTCGGTGGAAAGTTGCCCACACAGAGAGGCGTTGTACATCGAGGGTAGGTACACAAGAGGTGCTCAATGGTTTCCTCGTATCCCCAGGAGTCGCACATCGGGCTCTCGGCCATTGCCAAATGATAGGAGTATGCGTTCGTGAACGCCACTCCCAGCCACAAGCGGCACATCAAGGTTGTTTCGCCGCGGGAAAGGCTAGATGGCAGTTGTAGCCGTAGCGCGGTCCATTTTATGTAATCGGCAATGGAAGGCACTTGAACTCCAGAGATCTTGTGAATTTTTACGTGCAAGTCGGTGAACTTCCCTGGCAGCGTCCATCTTGAAGCCGTGGATGGCAGGCACAGGGCGATTTTATGGCTTACCGTACTTCAATGTTAAGTAGGCGCAGGGAAAATTCAGATGGCCGATACACCGACGCATCCAAATACCCGCAATGAAACAATGAGAAGACCGTAACTGCAGGGGCGTATGATGGCGCAGGTTGGTCAGCTCTGGGAAGCCATGAGCGAAGGCGACAGAACCGTGCCACATGACCAGGTATGCCACAATAGAAACATATTGCGCGGTCGTCGGGCGTGCGCCATGATCCAGTGTTGGCTGGTATCCTGGTGGGAAACGCGGGACGGCGTGATAGTACAGTGGCCTGTGCTAGCAAGAACGTCAGTGGCACGATCCGTGCTGCAACTTCCGTGTATGTTACAGGTGCAGGCTGTCGGTGGCTGTGCAAGCGGGGACGAAATAGCCTCTGTTACTTGCTCCTGTATCATTTCTCACACGTTAGGAGTCAGAGATGGCGTAGAGCTTGGAATGGCAGTGAGTAGAGACAGCTGCCGAGCGACTTCGGCACAGATGAACTCTTTCTTCTCACAGAGCAGGGGGCCGTGGTTGGGAACTGCAGTTAAACTGGAAACAGAGACATCCTGCGTGGAAGAACGCCTGGTCAGGAGGCGTTGTCTGCGGAGTTCAGCGTAACTCGGACAAAGATCAGCGACTTCGACGAATCTGTGCGGCTTTTTCGATGGGAGCATATGAAAAGCGTCGTCTTCGATGCCATTGAATATATGACGGATCTTATCAGATTCGGTCATTGATGCATTGAAGCGCTTGCGAAAGTCGACGACGGCTTCTGTGTAGCTGGTCAAGTTCTCACTGGGCTGCTGGGAAAGGTTGCGCAAGCGCTCTTCTGCACGAAGCTTTCGCACCGCGGGCTGACCGAAAACTTACGCGAAGCTCGTCCTGAAGTCTGATCAGGTGCGAAGGTCGGATTCCTGGTTTTGGAACCACACTCTCGCGACGCCCGTAAGGTACAAGACCGCGTTGTTCAACTTGTGAGCATCATCGCATGTGTAATGGCCACTCGCGCGTTCACAGGATGACTGCTAGTCTTCCACATCGTTTTCGTCGGATCAGCGGAAGTTGGCTGCATCCCGCCGACGCAGCGAGCCGGAGCAGAGGTGGGTGGGCGAGGCCAGTGGTGGTGTTTGGCTTGCGTCTCTAGGCATGATGGGCGGCAGCTTCCGGCTACGGAGTTCCAGGATTGGGGAAACCTAGCGACCTCCACCAAATATCCAAGCCAGAACGTTGCACTGTTCTCTGTTGCTCTGTTCTCGAGGGAGACGTTGATGATTCGCTTGAAGCAAACGCCTGCCTTCTTCGCTGCAATATATATACAGGTGCCAAAAATCTTGCACTCACCAGCAATAAAATAAAAAGAAAGAACAGACGTTTCGGGCCCCATACGGGTCCCTTGCACGTGTTTTGCTCCGTACGAGGGTACGTTTTTTGGCACCAATACGTTTCCTCGCCAGACGAGTTTTCGTCGAACACTTCACTACAATATATATATATATATATATATATATATATATATATAAGTTAGCAATGCTCCCCTTGACGTTGCTTTGGAAATGCATTAAAGAAATCTTGCCACCATAAGATCTATACAAGTCTTATGGATCAGTCGGGAAGGTTATCAGCGGCAGGGTTTCCGGAATCAGTGCAAGTTTCAGTCGTAGAGGGGCTGCTCTACGACTGAAACGGCCCGGACTACTTCTTTTAGGAATCCACGCACTCTGCCTTGACTGCACCGACGATAGAATGAATCCGGGCATAGCTTCGCTCAGCGTTACTTGAAACGTAATTTAAAAAATGGACCCTTTTTGTCACTTGAGTAAATAAACCTCGACACAATCTGCCTTATGAACAAATGATCCAGACCTAGTAACGGAACGAAAGAGATTAGTGCGACTGGTGCGCTCGCAGCTTGAACCCCATACAAACACTGCAAGTACTCTGTGTAAACGTTGTATGTTGGAAAGAAATTTTTGCAACGGCAAACAGGTTGCACATCGTCACGCAAGCAAACGTTGCCAAATTGCGCCCCCCCCCCCCATTTAAATGTACGCTCACGAACCCTTTCAGTTTCGGCATTCCAGTATTCCACCGCGTCATGGTAGTGCTCAAGCGGCACCCCGAGATATTTTGCTGGCGTGACGGTTGAGTCGATATTTGCAAACGTACTCGAAGGGTCTTCGCAGTTACCGATCCATGCCCCTACACATTTATCAAAGTTGACTGCACTGCCTCTTATTGTGCAGTATGATAACGCTTCCGCGACCGCGATTTCAACGCTTTCTTTATCCCCACAAAACCAGGCGATATCGTTCGCATATGCGACCACTTTCACTTCCGCGGACTGGTCTACGAAACCGATATTCTATTGTCATTCGTTATCTTGCTACAAAGCGGCTCTAGGCATATTGCGAATAAACGAGGGAACAAACCACACCCCTGGCGCAAGGATGACGGGACGCTAAAGCTTTTTGTAACCTCTTTCTCTATTATGAGGCTGCCGGTACAATCTTGATAGCACATCTTTACGCCATCTAAGAATAATTCCCCTGCATTTACATGTTCTAGAATTGAGAAAAGAATTTTATGCGCCACACGGTCGAAAGCCTCCTGCAAGTCCAACTGCAATATGGCTCCGTGTTCACCTAGGTCATCACACTATTCTAGAATGCTTCTGGCAATATGAATGTTTGTGTACATAGACCATCCTTTAATGCCGCATGTTTAATGCGTCCCTACGATGCAGGACCGCACTCCTTGTAATAGGTTTCCGAGGACTCTTGTAAATATCTTATAGTCGGCATTCTTTAGTGATATCGAGGTGTCAGCTTCGACAGCTAACAATTTTTTCTGGGTCCTCTGTTTTCGGTATTAGCGCTGCGTGCAATGTCCAAAAAGATTGAGGGACCTGCTTTTGCGCGTAGGCCTCCTTAAACAACCGTAACAGGATCTCGCTGACGTCAGTTTTGAAGGCTTTGTCAAAGGCCGCTCCGAGTCCATCAGGTCCCGGGGACTTGCCTACAACTAAATCATGTATGGCTGCTTCCACTTCGGCGATGCTCAGAGGCCACTCCAGACGCTTTTGAGTATCGTCCTCTCGTCGGCATGTTTGACAAAATGTCCGTTTTGAATTTTTCTGCGACGTGCTTAACAGTCCCGAATAATTCGCTATAATGATGAAGAAGGGATTCGATACGAGAACGAAATCACGAGCCACCCTAAAAAAACCGGCGCCACGGTGGCTACATGGTTATGGTTGACTGAAGTTGTGCCTAGTGCATGCGTTAGTGAGCACGTCACGTCAATGCCTCCGTCACTGCCTCCCACGTGTCACTCGCTTTCGGATTTCATCGGTGCTGTGTCTACTGCGATACCCACCGAAGCGTCTACCTCAGTGGCAGCTGTGCAATGGTCTCGCCCACGGAAGCACGCCTGCTCACATCACCGCCCATACTGCGCCATTTCGACCCCATGACTCCCACAGAAGTTCACACGGACGCATGCGGCGTAGCATTTGGCGCTCTCCTCGCTCAGCACAAAAGTGGATACGGCGAATACGTGTGGGCCGACGCCAGCAGGACACTAACCAAGGCCGAATGGAATTACTCTGTAACTGAAAATAAGTGCTTAGCTATCTTTTGGGCCCTTGGAAAATTTAGACCATACCTGCACGGCAGTCCCTTCGATGTCGTTACCGACCATGACACCCTAGGTTGGCTGTCGACATTGAAAGACCCATCAGGCCGCTTCGCCCGCGGGGCCCTCCGGTTACCAGACTTCGACATGCGCGTTGTCTATGAGTCTGGCCACAAACACACTGACACGGACGCTCTCTCTCGCTCCCCCAAGTCAAGTGACACGACTTTCCGTTCCGCCATGCACTCGGTGTTTTTGTCACGAGCGCTCATCGATGCGGCTCGGGAACAGCGCAAAGATCGCTGGATTGCGGCTCTTTTGGATTGCCTATCGGACTCCCCGGCGACTCGCCCTTCCCGTGCTCTCCGCCGTCAAGCTTCTCACTTTACGGTATGGGATGAACCGCTCTATCGCCGCAACTATGCTTCAATCGATCGCAAGTGGTTGTTCATTGTCCTTCGCCACTTACGCGCAGATGTGTGCTCCGCTTTCCATGCAGACCCACAATGCGCCCACGCTGGGCTCTTCAAAACATACACCAGGCTCCACTTGCGTTTTTATTGGCGTGGGATGTACAGTTTTCTGATGAACGACATCCGCTCATGTTCAGAATACCAACGCCGCAAGTTTCCTGCTCGCCGTCCTTGCGGTCCCTTGCAGCCAATCCCGTGCTCCTCTCGACCATTCCAACGCGTCGGAATCGACCTCTACTGCCCTCTACCCAGAATACCTGCTGGGAATCTCCGGATTATTGTTGCCATAGATCACCTTAGGCACTATGCAGTAAGAGCTGCCTTACCAACCACCACCGCCTGCGACGTTGCGTCCCTTCCTGTTACAACACTTAGTACTTCGTCATGGTGTTTCCCGGGAACTTCTCAGTGACAGTGGACGTGTCTTCCTTTCCAGGGTAGCTAACGCGCTCCTTAATGCATGCCGTACGGTCCATCGCACCACTACTGCCTATCACCCGCAAACTAACAGCATGACTGAGCGATTCAATCACAGTCGTCGTTTTATTCCTTCTCCTCCCAAGCCACGACAGGCTTTTCCCAATTCTTCCTTGTTCTCCCCTACCTACTTTACCCATAGGAGTGCACGCCACTGTCTGAAGCTTCCAGATACGTCGATGTCACCTGCTAGCCCGCTCTTTTACGACTGAAGGCCAAGAGCAGGAAAAGTTCCGTCGCGATGACGCCCGACCCACCAGTTCATATCAGCCGTACCCTTTAGTCTTCCGCCACACCCGGTCTTTCCTCTAAACTGCTAGCCAAGTACCATAGTCTCTACCGCGTTGTGCGACAGACGTCTCCTGCAAATTACCTTGTTGAACCTCTCAAGCTGTCCACTAACTTAAGGCGCCGTGGAAGTGAGACGGTGCACGTGAAGTGACTCAAACCTTACTATGACCCGGTCGTCCTCTCCTCCCCTTTAGTCGCTAGGATGGCGCGCTCTTCTCCGGGGGGAAGCTGCAGCGAAAAAGACAGGCGTGTGCTTCAAGCGCATCGCGAACGCCTCGCTCTAGAACAGAGCTCGCGCGCTCAGTGCTCGACGTTTGATCAACAACCTGTCTCTGTATCGTGCAACGTTCTTTCTTGTTAATTAAACCGCCTTAAAATATATATATGTAGTCCCCCAATGGTCAATTAGCAGCACACATCCCATGCAGCTTATAGGTGAAACTAATTTGTTGCAGTTTTGCGTATTTAACGCATTGGGCACTGTGGAGTAGAGGGCGGGGCTGGGGTTGCTTCGAAAATACATCACAGTGCGGCTGCGCGCCTTGGTTCATAGTGTAACAACTTTTTCTGCGTAATATTAGTGACACTACAGATATAGTCAAATGTCCTTATAACAAAAGTTATTGAATCTCCAAACGCAGGTTGCGCAGGTCACTTCTTTGTAAAGATCGAGCGTCGTACGACTGAAGCAAAAGTGGGCTAGGTCCGTTCATTACAAGAAATCATACAATTGTCGTATATTCAAAGGCGGCTTAGCGAACTAAGTCACTATTTTTTGTGCGCACTTCATCTGGCAGAATGTGCTTTGCTGCACATCCCTCGTTGCACCGACATTTTCCGGCCTGCTCCACGCTGAAACACGTGAGCGAAACCACATGGGCGAACGCCGACCGCAGCTTTCGCCTTACTTGGCGTAAAAACTCTTAATCACTTGTTGCCTTTTTTGACATTCGCGTGCTTTCAATCCCAGAAGCCTCAGAAGGCGTCGTCACACGACTGCGTCGTCAGGTGTTCATCAACTGTGACGTATTCGTTGGCTGCCGCTGTCGCTGCTGTGTCACAGCAAGCTCCACGTACGCGTTGGGTATTTATCTGAAAATGGTACAGCAAGCCAGCAGCGCTCGCTGATATTGGCACACTGGTCAAGTGCGTCGCTAGTGCTGCCTCTTCCTCTTCAGAGCATATCGCAACTTAGTGACGCCTGCGAAGGGCATGCAGGAACTTGGAGTTTGTTCTGAAGCAACCAATCAATCGTCGGAGAGCCTAAATTCCTTGTTTGGACAGGTTATAAACAGGGATAAGGTTCCTCAGAAAGGCTGGCCAACGTTTCGATAGGAGGAACTATCTTCGTCAAAGGCGGCCTGGTCATCCTCGGCTTGTTAGTTTTACAGGGTTAGTACTATAGGTGCGCTCAGCAAGGACCTAAAGGTTTGTCCCACGAACAACAGAATAAATGAATTCCACCTTCACAAGGACCTTTCACAATTTTCCCGACGAATGTGTTTCAGACACTTTTTCGCGGACAACAACACACCAGACACCGGGACGACACCACTTAGAGCCCAATCAACTTAGACTCCCGAACTAGCACAAGCCATAGAACTTGACAAATACCTTAAAACTGCCAGTAAAGAAATTGTAAGCCAATGCACGACATCTAAGCGTCCTAGAAACATAACTGCGCTGAAAAGTTGTATAATTTGAAATCTTAGTTGCCGGAACGACATTGTTCTTAAGCAAGCAGATAAGCGTGGAAGTATAGTTATTTGGCCAATAGAAAAATACAAGCAGAAGGCTTACAGACAAGTAAACAACCCAGAACATTACCGTAAGCTAGATAACGAGCAGACATTATCCTACACAGTGACAATTACCAACAGGCTAAAATCACTTTTGGATGATGAATTTATAACACCGTCAGAATACAAATTTCTTAAACCAAGCAACAAAACTGCCGGGTGATTCTACCTCCTCCCAAAAATTCACAAAATTCCATCCACTCAACAATACACCGCTTTTATCGCAGCTCACCCGATAGTATCAAACAACAACACCCCGACAGAGAGCATCTTTACATTCCTTAACCACTTCCTTGCTGACTTGCCAAAAGCACGTCCGTCATTTGTACAAGATACGCCCCACCTGCTAAGAATTATGGAGGATATTAATACTAAAGTCACCACTACCCTAAAACATAATTCTCGCTACACTAGACGTCGCGGTCCCGTACATCAACATTCTAATCCCCAATGGTTTATCTTCAATAAAACGCATGCTGTCCAAACACAATGCACAACACTCTATTGAAGTCGACTTGTCTTTCCTTGAATAAGCTCTAACACATAACTACTTCGAATTTGAGGAGAGTTACTACCTAAAAATACATGGGACAAGCTTGGTACGCCTATTGCACCAACCTAAGCGAACATATTTATGGGGATTCAAGGAACAGATTTCCTACCGCGCTGCACTGACAAGCCCCACTCATACCTACGATACATAGACGACATATTCATAATATGGGAACATGGGCAAGACAATCTAGATAAATATGTATCATTTCTAAATTCTTTTCACCCAACAATAAAATTCACGTCAGAAATTTCAACTGAGCACATAAACTTTCTGGACGCAACAATATATATTGACAATGGGGCACTGAAGACAACGCTGTATAGGAAACCTTTCCACAAACAACAGTACCTAGAATATATGAGCCACCATCTCAGACATTGCAAACAAGGCATCTTTAAAGGCCAAGCCACACGACTACGTCGCATTCGCGTTGAAAGCCAAGACTACATAGATAGACTCGATCACCTTAAAGAAACCATATCAAACAGGAACCACCCAAACAGTGACCTTCAAGAAGCCTACACCGCTGCGACCAAACTTGATCGAGCCGAGGTCCTCAAGCCCCGCCCGAGGATCACAAGAACAACGCCTCTTCTTACCACTAAATTTTCAAACGCGCTCCCAAACGAGAACAACATCCTCAGTAAATACTACGCAATTCTCACCAGCCACCAGAAAATAAGATTTTTCCCGACTCGCCCAGAGTAGCCTATAGACGCAACACTAATTTTAAAGATATTCTTGTGCATGTCAAACTAAGGACAAAGAAAACGTTATGAACCGGCCCCTGGTGGCCGCTACAGATGCTCTACATGCAAAGATATTCACTCTACTACTACAGTAAAGACTACAGCGTCGAATTACTCACACAAAGTAACTTCGAGTTTCGCCTGCACATCAAGCAACGTAGTATACTGTCTAGAATGTACCGCTTGTAGCAAACAATACATAGGTGAGACTGGACAACGGTCCCTGCGCGGCTAAAAAACACAATTTACCTGAAGCAGTAGCCAGCCACTTCATTGAACGTGGTCATATATTCGACAAAGCAAATATCTATATACTACAAACAAATTTCCGTTCACCTCGCGAAAGGAAATATACAGAATCATACCTCATACACAAGTTTGCTTACCAACACACGACGGGAATTAATTTGGCCCGTGGCAACTTAGAATGTTGAAAAGCGGTAACATAAATCTGAAATTCTCATATCATTAACCAAGGCACAAAACACAATATGTCACCAGCTAGCCTTAATTCTTCACCTCACCCATTCCTCTGTTCCTAACATTTTTTTCCTGCCTATTACGCAATATTATATACTCTTTCGTCTATTTCCATTTATATCAGTTGTATGACCCCTTCTTTTCAAGTACACCTGCCCCGCCCGCTTCTGCTCACGTCACCCTCCTATTTGTTATTTTGGATTTGGTTCGCCCCCTTTTTTCAGTTTTTTTATTATTTTCACTTTTGAAACACCTTCACCAATACATTCCAAAGTCCCAGACACCCAAGATACCTTTTTCAGCGCCTCAGCCACACAGGGTATCGCCACTTTTGTATGCCGCTGCAACGACAGGTACGATGAGCTAGTGGGGCTAACGTCCCTTGAAGGACCATACCGCTGCCTTCCAGTTACCTTACGCATTGCACCACAGACTCCTTGTCGCCGTCCTAACTCCTCAGAAATTACTCGACGCATTGCAGCTACGCTACTAAAATCATTCTCTCAACTGATGTCTTTTTCGGTCTTTTTGGTTACTCGCACAGTGACCACCTGACCGGCTCTTCTAAAACCAGAAAATACATGCCGCCAACGACACCCCTGAATGCTCCATAACCTCTCGTTTTCCCAACACTCTCCCATGCCCTTCTTGTTTTTCCTTTTTTTTCTCTCTTGGTGTCTTTATTTCTTCTCCCCGCCTTCCCACTCTCCCGCTCTTGTCCCCTCGTCTTAGGAACCACGCTCACAGACGTCAGGTGACAGTGCTCATAATCTTTGAAGTCCCTCCCTTTATAACTAGCTGCCACCGACAACAACCGCTGGTGAAGTCACTGTACTAACACTTTAAAACTAACATGCCGAGGATGACGAGGCCGCCTTTGACAAAGATTGGTCCTGCTATCGAAACGTTGGCCAGCCTTTCTGAGGCATCTTATCCTTGTTTATAACCTTTATACCGCAGTGTGTTATTCCATCTGTCAGCCCCATTCTTGATTTTGTTTAGATAGACAAAATTTTAGTAGTCGTCTTCATTACACAGGCCTTCGTTACGCAGGCCATCTTGTTGCAGGGAACTGTCGCAAGTGTTTATCAATATACGTCAAAAATTACTTCGGAACCTTTCAGGTACTACATCAATGTGGTCACTTTTATTACAGTACTCGTTAAATGAAATACACTAATAAATAGAAAAACAAATAAATACACACCTCTTCGTAACACTGGCCGGTTTGTTTCAGAGACTCTCGCAAATGTTTATCAATGTACGTTACAAATAATTTCGGAAAATTTCAGGTACTCCATCAATACGGTCATTTTCAATATAGTTCTGGTTAAATAAAATACACGGTTCCACCTCCATGCTATGAATTAAGAACGAAGGCCAACGTGCGCCGTGCTGCGTTGGGATAAGCGAAAAGATTTCTGGGTCAAATTTACCAAGACGCGTTGCACCCCATGCAAGATCTGCTCATTAGTCAATGCACTAAGGAGTCGTAAATAAATAAAAAAAGAACAGTGAGATAGGTTGGATTTCGAAGAACTGCAGTATTCTATTATTAGTGTCAACTAACCGAGTTAACTCATGTTTTGCTTCGACTGGAACCATTGGTTCAATTGACGGACACGTTTCCAGTTGCTATGTGATTCTTCAATTTTCCTCGACGTACTGAGGAGGACCTACGTCACATCCTGTTTAAGTTTAAACGTTAGAAGTCACCTGAAATACACAGCTCCTCTATTGATGTTTTGTGTAGGAACCACGTTTTTGTGCTACGGCGTAGATATACAAGGTATATGCGGACACAAATGCAACATCGTGCAAATCACCCCCTCCCTTTAGAGCATATAGGGTGCTTTAAATAGGCGTGTGCAAATTTTACATCCTCTTATTCCACATTCACCAAGCACCCGACTGCTATAGGAAGTGCATCTGCAATGTTCGCAGGTTTGCTGGCTGTACTCAGAGCAACTGCTTAAATGGAGTAGAAATATGTAATAGTTCGACCAAGTACCCGAGAGAGAGAGAGAGGGCTCTTTATTGGAAAAACAGAGAATTTTGCCGGCGCGTATATAACTGCTGGCATGCTACTCTGTATAGGGATGGGGAATGGGATTAAAAGATTCCAGAAAAGAGTTCGAGAAAAAAAGGATAAAAGTAAATATGAAATGTCCGAGTGGACCTGATACTAATATTTACAGGTGACATGGCGGGTAAACTTAAGCTTTTGTATAGGAAGGATGCAATTTTTAAAGCTTTCCTATTTGACCAATTTCTGTCAGGTAATTGAACAATAAATCCAAAACCCGTCGCTGGTTTGAAGGGCCGGGCATTGGACCTAAGATGCTCGGTAACGTTAACGGTGCGTGGCAAATCATGTCCATTTGGTGCTCAAAAAATTGTCTCTCGTCGCGGTACGCGGGGCATTCTAGTAATATGTGCTCAATTGTCTCTAAGCTGCGACAGTTATCACAGTAATGTATCACAGAAATGTAACGCTGCCGTCGTTGGAGCCAGTGTCCCGCATCTTGTGGCTGCATGTTGTGTCAAAGAAACCCCATCCTGGGATTACATTTGTGAACTATACCTTTGAAAGTATCGTTCAGAATGCTTTGCTGCCTTGCCAATAAAGAAAACGCATGCAAGAATTTCATCCAGAGAGTAAATATTTTTACCTATTTATATGAACAATTATAAAATTTCTGGAGAAGTTTGAATTTGTCGTCATAATCATAACTTGTCTCGCTTATGGCGCGCAGACTACAATGTGCTTTTTTGTTTCATCGTTTCTTACGTTTTCTGCTCTTGCCCTCCGCTGCCGTCGCAAACCGTACTTTTTTTTTCTTCTTTGAGTATCCCACTTTCCTAGATAGTTTTCCTTAATTGAAAACCACAGTGAATCCGTAGGAACGCGTTCAAACGATTAAATTTGAACGCGACAGCATTATATGCCCCATCAAGCGAAAATCCGCCGTAGTCGGCGACGTCACCGAATGATAGTACGAAATATGACCGAAGGCGCAAGGGGTGAAAGCAGGTCCAAAAATGTTCGGAATGACGTCAAATTTTTCAAGGAGGTTCCTGTAAACAAAGGAAATTCACGGCATTGAAAGTAAAATTGCGGAAATTTCGGTCTGGTTGGGAATTCAATCCGGGCCTCCTGGGCGCGAGACGAGCACGCGTACCCGATCCCACGGCACCTCCGTGGTTTTGTTTGAGAAAAAGTGTACCTAGTGCGTGCTTCGTTGGACACGTGACGACGCTGCAAATGGGGAGGAAGTGGTGCCACGTCATGAGTTTGTGTGATGAGTGTGTAAACGAAAATTCATTAACGTCCAATTGAACGCCGCTGATCGGTCTTTTGAGTTATGAACTCCTCGTTGGCAAGCGAGCGCGTTAAGACGTTTGTAAGGTTTTGATTTGGCCTTATCGTGGCGCAGCTAGGCGAGAGCTTGCGCGGGCAACAAACGTGCGGACGAAAGCATTTCACGAAAGGGAATCTAATGCTTTCGCATTCCTACACGCAAGCAGCCTTAAGTGTCACCGCCGAGTTTTAACGCTATAGCGTTAAGAGCCCCATGTCGCAAAAAAATCCGGCGCCGGCTTCAGCGGCGATGTCCGCGGCCGAGAAAATCATGCCGTATCATACCGAACCACGGTAAATCCGAAACTTAGGCTATTGCGGAGATCGGGGATCGGCGTGATGCTCGTCGCAAAAAGGAGAGTTTCGTGAAGATTCAGGCGCCGTAACCGTCGCCTAACCGCATTGCGGACGTCTCGTTTTAAGCAGAGGGACAAAGGGAAGCGTCCTGTAGGTTGCTATAAGCGCCGTTAACTCGCACGAGTAAAGAAAGGCAACTGCCTAGCACCTAAGAAAAGGTTGTGCGCGCGGGCCTTGTTACGTTTCGCCTACGACGCGCGGTATAGCCGGCGCGGATGCAACGGACGCCGGGACTTCGGTCAAAGCGGCAGACATTTTGGCCCGTTCGGCGCCGCTGCTACGCCTCCCCGCCAAGCGCGTCCAGGCATGTTCCAATGCCACGTGTCTTCGGTGTGCGTGTGTGTGTGTGTGCATGTTGGTGCCCACGCTTGTCAAAGCGCGGCAGCCGGGGAGAGGAGCTCCCCCAACTGTGAAGCGAGGAGGTCTGACCGGCCCGGCGGATGTGTCACCCACTCATCCCAACGTGCCCGAGCGGCGCCGGCCCTGCGGATGCGTCACCTACTCATCCCAACCTTTCCGAGCGGCGCCGGCCCGGCGGATGCGTCACCCACTCATCCCAACGTGCCCGAGCGGCGCCGGCCCTGCGGATGCGTCACCTACTCATCCCAACGTGCCCGAGCGGCGCCGGCCCTGCGGATGCGTCACCTACTCATCCCAACGTTCCCGAGCGGCGCCGGCCCGGCGGATGCGTCACCCACTCGTCCCAACGTGCCCGAGCGGCGCCGTCACGTGCGCCCCCTTCCAGAGACGTTCCTTCTTGCCCTCGACTCCGAGAGTATAAGAGCAGCTGCTCCCGGACGCCGAGAGAGAGCTCCGATTTCTTCTGTTGAGTAAAGTGCACTCCCGTCTCTCTACTTCGGTCGTCCTGACCGCCAACTCTTTGCGATGTTAGAATAAACAAGTTGTTTTGTTGTTACCCGTCGACTCATGCTTTGCCGGGACCTTCGGATGCTTCCAGTTGTACCCCAGGCCGCCAGGCCAACGCTACCCTTGGGGCTTGCGACCCAGGTGCAACCACGGGCGTCAGCGCCGAGTTTCCTACAACTCGTACCAGCGGTCCGACCACGACAACTGGTGGCAGCGGAGGGATCGCGACAACGGACGCCAGCAGCGAAGATATGCAGTTGACTGTATGCTGAGCAGCTCAACGACGATCCGGGAGCAGTGCAACGAGCCCTGTGTGATGACTGGTTGCCTGCAGCGGAACGACTGCGCTGAACTCTTGGCTGCGAGGTTTGGTGAGTGCGGGACTTTCTTCTTCTGAGCTTTGCCAGGCTATTGTTAGTGTCAGAAACGGAGCAGGTAATTGTGGTTGTCGTTGCTGCCGGGTTAGTTTGCGGCAAGACAATATTAGGCAGTAGAGAAAGCAGCATTCAGAGCAGCCATGGATTTGAAGTCGTTGCGCAAACCGAAATTGCTGGAGCTTGCAAGAGAGTTGGGTCTGGATGTCTCGGACAAACTCAGAAAACCAGAACTGCTAAAGGCTATTCTTGAGTTAGAAGCTGAGGATGACGAGCTGTCGGAATGCCTTGAGACCATTGAGGAAAGGGAGACGGCAAAAAGACAGGAGCGCGAAATTAAAGAACAGAAAGAGCGAGAGCAACAAGAGAAAAAAAGAAGAGCGTGACCGTCAACACGCTTTGGAAATGAAGCGTCTCGAGATAGAGATGGAACGCGCTCGTAATGGAAGTCAGGCACACGGTGCAGTAGAACAAGTATTGTTCAAAATGACTGACCTGATGCGGCCGTTTAAGCTTGGAGAGGACATTGGTTTGTTCCTGGTTAACTTTGAGCGAACGTGCGAGAAGCAGGGGTTCTCTCGGGAAACGTGGCCACAGCGCTTGCTCTCTTTGTTACCCGGCGAGGCTGCCGACGTAGTCGCTCGCTTGGATAGAGAGGAGGCAGAGGATTTCGACAAAGTGAAATCGAGTCTGCTAAAAAAGTACAGGCTGTCAGCGGAGGCGTTCCGTCGGAAGTTTCGGGAAAATGAGAAAGGCAGAAGTGAGTCATACACAGAGTTTGCGTACAGGCTTATGTCAAACATGCAGGAGTGGCTCAAAGAAGAGAAAGCGTTTGGTGACCACGAGAAAGTTCTGCAGTGTTTCGGGCTAGAACAGTTTTATAGTCGGTTACCGGAGAACGTGCGGTACTGGGTCTTGGATAGGCCAGACGTTTGTACGGTGGCTAAAGCCGCTGAGCTAGCCGAGGAGTTTGTGACGCGTCGGGCTCGCGGAGCTAAGGACGGTCAAAAGGGTGAATTTGGCTCGAAGTTTGAGAGGCCGAAGTTCACACCCATGAGAGCAAAGGGGAACACACGTAGTGCGGATGCGAGTGAAAGCAGTGCGACCGAACCTAAGGAGACCGCGGCAGCCGAAGCCGAACGCAGAAAGCGGTTCGAGATGAGGCAAGCGCGCGTTTGTTATACGTGCCAGAAGCCGGGTCACTTTTCGGCGCAGTGTCCGGAAACAACACCAAAAGTTGTGTTTTTTTCATTATGCAGCACTGACGAGAACATGAAGCTTCTCGAGCCTTACATGCGAGACCTCCTCGTGAACGGGAAAGAGCGCCGAGTGCTTCGCGATTCCGCAGCTACGATGGATGTAGTTCACCCCTCTTACGTAGAACCCCATATGTTCACGGGCGAGTGCGCATGGATCAAGCAAGCCGTGGAAGCTCATAGCGTGTGTCTGCCGGTAGCAAAAGTGCTTATTGAAGGACCTTTCGGAGCGCTTGAGACGGAGGCGGCAGTGTCATCTATGCTGCCCCCCCCAGTACCCGTACCTATTTTCGAACAGGTCCGATCACCTCCTGCGCGAGAAGGGGCTTTTGTTTGGTGAGGCTAGCCTTCAGGCATTAACCAGATCGAACGTTCGGGAGCTCGCTTGCAAGGCGGTAGCTGCGGGGCCGACGTTATCAAACAATGAAAAAGGGTCAGAGGCGCAGCAAGCCGATATTCAGAGCACGCCTGAACTGAATAAAATTGAGTATGTAACGTTAAAGGCACCAGATAATGGAGAGGAAAATCCCGATGCGGGAAAGTTAGAAGAGCTATCTGCAGATTTGCTCATCGCGCCTACGTCAGATGGACTTAATAGGTTGCTAAAAGTCAGCCGGTCGGCTTTGATAGCCGAGCAAAAGAAGGATGGCAGCCTAGAAAACATACGCTGCATTGTCAAGGAAGGTATCGCCAGGAAAAATGCGCGTTTTGTGGAAAGAGGTGGAGTCCTGTACCGGAAGTATCTAGACCGCAGAGGAGTGGAGTTCGATCAGCTGATCGTGCCTCAATGCTATCGTCAGGATCTGTTGCGCTTGTCGCACGGGGGTTCGTGGTCCGGACACCTAGGAGTTAAGAAAACTAAGGACCGTCTCGTGCAAGAGTACTATTGGCCAGGGTGTTTTCGGGACGCAGACCATTTCGTGAGGACATGTGACACCTGTCAGCGGGTGGGCAAACCAGGGGACAAATCGAGGGCGCCGTTGAGATTGGTACCTATCATTACGGAGCCTTTTAGACGGCTCGTTATTGATACAGTGGGACCTCTGCCGGTAACAGCCACGGGGTACAGACACATTTTGACTGTGATCTGCCCAGCGACAAAGTTCCCTGAAGCAGTGCCGCTTAAAGAACTCAGCTCAGTTGAGATAGTCAATGCACTACTGTCCATATTTGCGCGAGTTGGTTTTCCTGCGGAAATCCAATCAGATCAGGGCACAGTGTTTACTAGCGCTTTGACGACAACTTTTCTCGAAAGGTGTGGGGTAAAGCTGCTACACAGCTCAGTGTACCACCCACAGTCGAATTCCGTTGAGAAGCTCCACTCCGTCATGAAGCGCGTGTTGAGAGCATTGTGTTTTGAACATCAAACTGACTGGGAGCTGTGTCTGCCTGGGGTGATGTTTGCATTACGGACTGCGCCGCATGCGGCTACGGGGTTTTCGCCAGCTGAACTGGTGTGCGGTCGCTCGCTTCGGTCTCCGCTTCGCATGCTTCGAGAATCGTGGGAAGGCAGGGGCGACGATCCAGTCGTGGTGGAGTACGTGCTTAAGCTCCTCGAACGCTTAAGAAGGGCACAGGAGTTGTCAGGTGAAGCAATGGCAAAGGCCCAGCAGAGGGCCAAGGTTTATTATGATCGGACCGCCAGGGCCCGTCGTTTTGAGGTGGGCGATGAGGTCATGATATTGCGCACATCGCTAAACAACAAACTAGACGTGCAGTGGGAGGGCCCAGCACGAATTGTTCAGAAACTGTCGGACGTTAACTACGTGGTGAGTCTGCCAGGAAAGCGGAAAGCACAGCAAGTTTACCACTGTAATCTGCTCAAACCTTATAGACAAAGGGAAGCAGTGGTGTGCATGATGGTAAACGTTCCTGAAGAGCTCCCGGTCGAGCTTCCGGGACTAGGCTCAGTGACGAACAGGGAAGACACCGGTCGAGTCATTAGTGACTTAGTCAGTGGAGCATCGCTGTCGCCTGAGCAGAAAACCGAACTACACCAGCTCTTACAAGAGTTTCAAGGTCTGTTCTCTGAGAGGCCTGGTAGGACTTCTGTCCTTACTCATGATATAGAACTTACCTCCCCAGAGCCAGTACGATCCAAGGCGTATCGGGTGTCACCCCGCCAGAGCGATATTATGGAGGCTGAGGTAAAGAAAATGCTACAGCTCGGTGTTATTGAGGCAGGTGAGAGTGATTATACCTCCCCTTTGATTTTAGTTGAGGTACCGGGCAAGGAACCTCGTCCTTGCGTCGACTACCGCAGGCTTAATTCCATCACTAAGGATCAAATTTATCCGATCCCTAACATCGAGGAGCGCCTTGAGAAAGTTAGTAGCGCTCAGTTTATTTCCACCCTAGATCTTGTCAGGGGTTATTGGCAGGTTCCACTTACCGAAGAGGCTAGTAGGTATGCGGCGTTCATTTCACCAATGGGAACATTCCGTCCTAAAGTGTTGAGTTTTGGTTTGAAGAACGCGCCATACTGTTTTTCAAGCCTCATGGATAAAGTGTTGCGGGGACAGCAAGAATTCGCTTTACCGTATCTAGACGACGTAGCGATATTCTCCGCATCCTGGTCTGAGCATATGGCACACTTGCGGGCAGTGCTAACCCGCCTGCGCGAAGCGGGCTTGACAGTAAAGGCTCCTAAGTGCCAGTTAGCACAGGCCGAGGTTGTCTACCTCGGTCACGTGATTGGTCAGGGTCGTCGCCGCCCCTCTGAAATAAAGGTGGCCGCTGTGCGAAACTTCCCGCAACCGCGCACGAAGACCGATATTCGGTCGTTCTTTGGTGTCGCCGGCTACTATCAGAGGTACATCCCCAGGTACTCTGATATCGCGGCTCCCCTGAGGGATGCTCTAAGAAAAACAGAGCCTCAAACAGTCGTCTGGGACGAGACAAAGGAAAGAGCTTTTAGCGCCCTAAAGAGTGCCCTAACAAGCCAGCCTGTGCTACGATCGCCAGACTATACAAAAGGGTTCGTTGTTCAGTGCGATGCTAGTGAGCGAGGCATGGGCGTTGTACTGTGCCAACGGGAAAATGGAGAAGTAGAACACCCCGTCCTGTATGCTAGTCGTAAGCTGACCAGTCGTGAGCAGGCGTATAGCGCCACCGAGAAAGAGTGTGCGTGTCTCGTGTGGGCCGTTCAGAAATTGTCATGCTATCTAGCCGGCTCGAGGTTTATCATTGAAACGGATCACTGCCATCTCCAATGGCTGCAGACCATCTCTCCCAAAAATGGCCGCCTCCTGCGCTGGAGCCTCGCTTTGCAACAATATTCCTTTGAGGTGCGTTACAAAAAGGGGAGTCTCAACGGTAACGCCGATGGCTTAAGTCGAAGCCCCTAACGTAGGAATCAGCCTCAAAATTGTTTGTTACTGATGTTTTTCTTCCTGAGGCAGGATTTTTAACATATTGTTTTTGTTTAGTGTTTCAAAGTGATGACATGCTTTCTAGTGCAATTTTCCAATTTGTGGAAGCGTTCTGAGTGCTGCTAGACTACTGTAAGGAACTAGGCAGTGGTATAAAAGGGGAAAGAGCCTGGCAGGGCTTAGTGAGGGTTGTGCCGTGCTTGCTGACTGAGCGGTTGAGTTTCAGCGTAGTTCAAACGCTTGCCGGGAACTAGAACAAAAATGTGAACTCTCCCGAAGTCACTTTGCAGTGTCCTGTGTGAACCTGAACGAGAAAACGAGGCCTTCTCTGTGCGCTGTGCTCAAGAAACGTCGAGGGACGCCCGACTTCGGTTATGAGCATCATCGAGCGACATCCCTCCGGACAGCGGATGCAGTCCCCTGACCATCGGGATCTCCTTCCCCCGGCGGGGCGGTCTGTTGCGTTTCGCCTACGACGCGCGGTATAGCCGGCGCGGATGCAACGGACGCCGGGGCTTCGGTCAAAGCGGCAGACATTTTGGCCCGTTCGGAGCCGCTGCTACGCCTCCCAGCCAAGCGCGTCCAGGCATGTTCCAATGCCACGTGTCTTCGGTGTGCGTGTGTGTGTGTGTGCATGTTGGTGCCCACGCTTGTCAAAGCGCGGCAGCCGGGGAGAGGAGCTCCCCCAACTGTGAAGCGAGGAGGTCTGACCGGCCCGGCGGATGCGTCACCCACTCATCCCAACGTGCCCGAGCGGCGCCGGCCCTGCGGATGCGTCACCCACTCGTCCCAACGTGCCCGAGCGGCGCCGTCACGTGCGCCCCCTTCCAGAGACGTTCCTTCTTGCCCTCGACTCCGAGAGTATAAGAGCAGCTGCTCCCGGACGCCGAGAGAGAGCTCCGATTTCTTCTGTTGAGTAAAGTGCACTCCCGTCTCTCTACTTCGGCCGTCCTGACCGCCAACTCTTTGCGATGTTAGAATAAACAAGTTGTTTTGTTGTTACCCGTCGACTCATGCTTTGCCGGGACCTTCGGATGCTTCCAGTTGTACCCCAGGCCGCCAGGCCAACGCTACCCTTGGGGCTTGCGACCCAGGTGCAACCACGGGCGTCAGCGCCGAGTTCCCTACAACTCGTACCAGCAGTCCGACCACAACAGCCTGTGAAAGTACCGTTGTCTCAATACTTGGCGCCTGCTGTCCTAAAGTTGCAGGCCCGAGGTGCGTCAGGCAAATTAGCGGCTTTTGCTCCTTCGAGACCATGCCTTGCGAAAACACCGGAATGCGCGACGCTCTCGAGCTCGTTTGAAAGGATGCGTTTGAGGCTCAAGAACAAAGAAATAAGGAAGACGCGTTGTAAATGGTTTTGTTCTTTTGTGTTCATTTTGTAGGAGATCGTGACGCGCTGTACATTTGAGAAGCCTCAGGAACACCAAAAAATTTTGTTAGCTTATTAGCCTTTTCGGCCGAGGTTAGAGCAACGATTTCAAGTGCAAAGTTTATCTGACGGCACATGTGGTCATGTAAGGCAAACATCGTCAGTGTTGCATAATATATGGAAGGTCAAGCGCAAGTGGCGCAAGTGGATAGGTTATGCTTTAGCGGGAGTTCTTAACGAGTCGTATTTTAATTGGCAGGAGTGTTTTGTGGAGGCACCTTTCGTATATTGAATTCCTGAGCTTTCATTTCTTCGACAATACTAAATTTTGAACGTTTGAAATATAAGAAGCTTTTGTTAGGCAGAGGGCAGAGTTGGGTCTTTTCTGCTCGTGGTATGGCAGATTATTTTGAGTTAGTTTGATCTTTACTTTCATGAAAACGTGACAGCTGAACGCTCGAAAAAGGGAAGCGTCAGTGCTTTCGATTTCTTACAAAGAGATGAAGGCTCAAGGCAAAAATCCTCACCGTAATTATGATTTCGACTTGCTTTCGATATTTCGCACAATTTGTCGGAAGATTTTTTTTTATGATTGGCGGGATTTGGTCATTTATTCTAATCACGCTGGATCGTATTATGTGAAGGTATGTCACGTAGACACGGCCACGTGCTCGGATAGAGCTTAGCTTTACAGTAGCACTCTTTATAATTGCACTAGAAGAAAGGCGGAATAAGGCGGGCGCTGTGCGCCAATTTAGGAACAGGATAAGGATTTTAGATGGCTTCTTCATCAATGTACGCTGATAATATTTGTCTTTGGTCTTCTGCGGTGACTCGTCTTCAAGTGCGAGCAAGAAACCAGTGGGCAGCCGCCCTTACCTGTTCGTATCTCCGCCAGCAAGGCGTTAGAGTGTCCATCGAAAAATGCGCGTTCATCGCGTTTACGCGTAAACTCATGGACGTACATTGTTTCAATGTCAGCCTATCAAATACCAGAAGTTTCATCGCTTTTTAGGTGTGATAATTTACAGGAACTTCTCATGGAACCTCCACTCGACCTACCTGAAGCGGAGACTAATTTCAATTGTACATATACTGAGGTTTCTAAGCTGAAAAACCTGGGGACGTCGGTACGGTGCGTACTGCAGAAGTACAGATCACTGTGTCTGGGTTTTTACGGTACAGCTTGCCGATTTTGGCGAACACATGTAAAACAAACATTCGTACCCTGGAAAGTTTGCAAGGCAAGGCTCTACGGACATGTCTTGGACAATCACGATGCGCTTCGACTCACGCGACAATCATGATTGCTAGAGACTACTTGGTTCCAACATTTATAACGATTGACAGCCTCAGAGTAGACAGTCGACATTTCTTCTTTTTCATTTTGAGGCGACACGTAGACGGACGGACATCGACTAGCGGCGGCGGGTAGTCAATGAATTGTACATACAATTTCGGTGTGAAAGGCTTAGGTTCGAGCTCGAAGTAACCGGTTTACTCGTGATGTCGACTCAGGTTTCTGGCTGTGCTTTCGCCTTCCGTGACCCTGACCTGTGTTGTTTAGTAATTGAAATGCGACTTATATGTGCTTGTGAGTATACAGTCTCAAAAATGCTTGCACTCTTTGGCACTTTTCTTGTTCCCCAACGATAATCGTCATTAACCTTGCCCACATATCTTTTCTTTAACGCTGCGCGCCCGGTACTCAAGGTCACGAAGGGCGCGGCCGTTCTCAACGTGGCATTGCATTCTCTACAGGAAATTAGTGAGCGCAGAGCTCTCAAGCAAGGAAACGCGAGCATGGCAGATGACAATTATCATTGTGGGACAAGATAAGCCCCAATGCAAGATGGGGAGAAGGGCGGCGGGCTAGGGACCGGCCTAGGAAGCGAGGCGGGCGCGTGGCTCAGATCACACGTGGCCGTTGCGAGGCGAGATTCTTCTACCGAGGGAATGGCCGTCTGCTAGGGTCTTCTGCTCAGTTAAAATATGCTCCTGTTTATTGCGGCTCATCGTCATTGCTAACTGTTCACGCCAAAGCTGGAAACCTTTTAAAGATTGTATGCTGACAACGTCCACTGTGTTTGAAAGTGCAGCGTAGCAATGGCAACAGCAGCCACTCTTGCAGCGACAACGTCCGTGCTAGTCGCACATGAATGCCATATTCCGACTTCGTTGCGTTGCTGTGAACTCAATCGGAATGACTGTTCGCAACAACTGCAACTGAATGACCTGAACTGAATGACTGTTCGACTGCAAGCAACTGTTCTTACGTATCTGTGTGCGGATATCCTCGCCCATGAAAAATGACTGGAAGGAAGTACATACCGTAATTAACACTTGTTACTGAGCGAGCGATGTGCATGAAATTGTTATGGCGCGGTTCTGTTTTGATCGCGTCGTTGCTTCGGATATTGCATTAACATTATGCTCTATCCCATACACTGGTTCAGGAGCATACATGCTGTCTCCAAGCGTGAGTATCCATTTGAAGGATCAGCGATATAGCCGTCTCACAACGGAGATACGTTGCTTGGATGCTCAGCAAGTAGTGCGATAACCAAAAATAAAGTATGACCACGCACTTTTCGGTGTTACTTGCCCTGCTGCGGGTAAACCTCATAAATAATAAACTCTTGCTACGCTACCACTACTTTGCAGAAAGCTAATTTTGTCATAAGCACACACTCTGGCATTTTACAGCGAAGCTGTTTATAGGACGGACCTGTTTGCATGAGCCGTATGTGGGGTCTAGTAGGGGAAAGGGGGGAGGGGGGGGTATCTGGGCTGACTAACGTCCGTAACGGGAACAAAAAAAGGTAACGAATGATAGTACGGCGCTGAGAGAAAGAACGCACACTTGATTTCACCACGGGCCGCACCTGCGCAGTGGAGCAGTGCACCCGCGGTGGCCGTCGTTGTCGCCGACTGCGCAAGGTCCACCTAAATAGGTCGCGAAGCATGGAACGAAAAGCGTCGAAAGCGTGCCGAGAGCTATCGCCAGAAATATCAGTTAGTGGTGCTCGATTGAAGCGCCACAAGGTGAGGGAGGCGACAAACACTAAAACTGTAAAAGCTACGTGAAAAAAAAAATTTCAGAAATATTTCATCAGCACACAGTAATACGAGTAAATATATCGTTTCAAAAATTTTGGTGTAATAAACAATAAATATTCATTTTTTTTATTCCAATATTGACTATTTCGTTCTTTGTCACCTCTACCAACCCGTGATTCTGGCGTAAGTCTTGGCAAGACTATGCAGACCAGCTATTATGTCGTGCGGAATGGCGCCGCTCACTGGAAAGCGGTGGTTTCATGCGCGTTTTATTTTTTTTCATTTCCTTGTGTGTTTGTTCAAAGTGTAACGTGTGCTCCACTTCAAATTTTGCGTGACCTTGCGCAGGGCATTATTTGGCGAAGGGTGTGAGTGGAGGCTTCTTGTTATCGTACAAGTTCACGATAACAAGATAGCCGACGCGCTGTGTCTCGTCGGGACGATAAATGCAGAACGCTCCGCGAAGAAATGTCGCGCCATCTTTGTTCACTCTCCGTAACACAGGCGGGGAGTGTCCGACATGCAGCAACATTAGTAAATTGAATGTTTTCTAAAAGATAATGTGGGACAATTTTGTCTTGCCTTACACTTGTTGGATATGAATACATGGTGTCGTGCGTAATTGCGAATGATTCTGTAAAAAGGTCTCGCATATATTTCTACACATTACGACTGCCTGCTGGCCATAATACATTTCATCCAGTGAAACATGTTTGCTTTGGTCATTTATATTGGTTTCATTATTTTCGACGAATAAAAGCGAAGTTTTTGAAACCTGTGTGGCACTGTAATTTAATTTCATCCAGTTAGTTCACCTTCCTAAGGAAGCTACTTTAGCAATTGCCGGCAATAACAGCGTCATTATGTTCACATCAAGACATACGCTACCACTACAGTTTAATAACCCACTGGCGGTCCCAAGCTCGCCTCAGCCATCGACAACGCGCCCGTGCGTAACCGGTCAATTCGGCCAGTGGCTTTGCCTCCGAAGAAAGTCAGCAAGAGCAGTTGCGGGAACCTAATTACATCAAATCAAAATATTTATTTCAACATTACAAGGCAAATGCATTATTGAGGATGACATGTAAAAAGCCTTCTGGAGGCTTGACCGGCCGTGCATCCTATACACTTGGCAGAGCAGTGGTTACAAAGCACAAAAATGGACAAAAGAAGCTGGTAAACAAGGCAACGTAAGGTTTCCAGATAAGTTATAAGAAATAAGCGATATCGAAGATATATTGAAACATTATTGGGGGAAGAATATGTTACATTTTATATAGTAACACCTAAGGGCATAGAAAAGCCTTAAAATCTGGAGGCTTCATTTTTCCTATATGAACGTCTATATCTTTAAAAGAATTTAATCACCTCGGTAAAGTATCTTCAAGCATCTGTTTGCTATAATTTCTCTTACGTCTTACAACATTTCATATTTTAGTCCGGCTGGTGGTGCAGGCAGGTACATTGTGATGCAGGTTGGCGATTTCCACAAGTGCAACATTACGTTTCTTTACATTGAAGCAATACTCCCGTAGGAGTCTATATGTGTACAAGTCGTCGGCGTCTAACGCAAACTACCGTTGAAGATCGCACACTGAAGGTTGCTCCTACGCGTCAATCTAGGTCGTTCTAGTCTGCCTCCAAGCGGTAAAAGCGTGAGTTCTTACCCGCTTACAGTTTCGCCGAAGCGAATTTTAAGTTGAAGAGAATGTTCCTGGCCCCAGAGCTGGGCCATAGTTACTGGGTCTGCGTTGGACGGCTTCGCTGGCTAATCCTCCACCATATGAATGATTCGGCCCGAAATTTATTTCCTTGGTTAGTGTAACTAACGCAGTACTTTTTGGCCGCGGAAGCCGTCAATGTGCAAAATTGCTTCAGAAGTCACAGAATGGCATGTTAATTCTGAAAAAATTTGTTAATGTTAATGTTAATTCTGAAAAAAATTGCCCACAAGGTTACGCGGTCTTGTCGGCAATTTCGAAGTTTGACCCGAGACTCTACATGTAAAACTCTTCACTCAAACTGACGTGATGCGATCCTTTATACTACATCGGCGCCCCGAAAAATGTCCCCCAGCACAAAGAAAACGTTTCAGCAGAGACACTTTATACTGCTTGCGTATCGAAATTCGAAAGAATTATAATCGCTAAGGTGAATTGCTTTCGATTGATGTTTTCGACATGCATAAAAGTTCTTACTTCTGAATGGGCGTGCGTTTGCGTGTACGTTGGACCCAGGCTGGAAACGCTCGGACAATTTAGCTTCACCACGATTAATTTCATTTCATGCCTAATTGGAGGTCCATCGTGAATATGTCGTCTTCTTTTTCGTTCCTTTGCTTCGTCTTCTGAGGCGTGCTTCCCTGGGCGACCATAGTTGTCGCTTAGGTAGATGCTTCGGAGTGCATCGCCGTAGACGCAGCACCGATGAAATCCGAAGGGCAAGTGACACGTGGGAGGCAGTGACGGAGGCAGTGACGTGCCTGCGCACTGACGAACGCAGTGGGCGCAACTCTAGTCATCCGTAACCATGCAGCCATGCCATGGCGTCAGGGGAAGCGCCCTCCTCTCGCAACCCTGAGGCTCGGGTTCGATTCCCACCTAGACTGAAATTTTAATGCATTTTCGTTTCGAAGGCATTAATTTGCTTTGTTTACATAAACGCGCACGACAAATTTTCTTTATACGTTTCGACTCCTCGCGCCACCGGCCATTTTTGGTACCATGATCCGGTCACGCAGCCAAAGACAACGCCGGATTTTAGCGTAATGGGGCATATAATGATTTCGCATTTAAAAAGAAAGAAAAAGAACAACTGCCAAGGCTGCAAGCAGAAATTCCACTTGCATGGTGTGAAACTTATGCTACGATCGCCCGGGGCATAACAAACTCCCAACCAAAGGGTCACTACAGGAGAAGCGTTATACTCCTAACTTGAGATTTATTTCTGTTTTGAGTAAATAGAATGTGTTTTCCATAATCTATTGGCACATCCAGCGACGCAAGTGGCGAGATGTTCATTGAACAGAGGCGCATACTCACAGTATTTGTGGCGCAGCCTGTTGAAGCGTCGGGTTGCTCTGCTTGAGGAACCCTTGTGACGAGGACTCGGTTGCGCCCCAGTGAGCCAGGTATGGGGTATAGCGGTTGGATACAAACATAAATAGATACAAGCACACCTAGTTGGATAAGTCCGGAAAACTTCTTGGCCTAGGTTAGGAATGCTAGAAGATTAAAATTTTATGTGCGTTAAGTGTGGTGAGCTGGTGTAGAGAGGTAGAGAGGAGATGTGAAAGTTTAGAAGGGCGGGTATGTTGACATACACAGGGTTACCATATTTAAGTATTCCAGAATTTATAAAGGTGGCGCCTGTGCCAGGTAGGACAATTTATGCCCTTGAGCTGGATTGCTCGAAGATTCCGACATTACTAGCCCGAGAAACTAAAATGCGCATTCAACTAATTAACAGAAAGTCGTTAATAATTTTTGAATACTTACTATTATAATATATAATATTATAATAGTAAGTATTGTGAGAGTGCGCAAGTATTGTGAGAGTACGTAAGTGAGAGTGCGCACTCACTACGGTAAAGCAACAAGGCGCTATTATGTTCCTGCTATATTCAATGAACTACCGGACGATGTATTTTCTTTGTCCACCCGCAAAACACTGAGAGTTGCTGTTCAAGCGTTAGAGAACCTTTAATATGTACTGATGTTATTAGTGCATCTTTGATAATGTGTGATGGTTGTGCCAAATGCACAACCAGCTTCTGATGGAGTTCTGGTGTGGCGCGTAGATTGCCGCGGCTGCCGGTTGTCGCCGCACAAGCCCTCTTGTGGCTTCGGCGCTTCCGTTTTGTATACTGTTTTTACTATACTGAATAAAGATTATTATTATATTATATTAATATAATAATATCACCATTGATATGAGGCTCTGCGCGGCGCCAGTGACCGGGTGCGCTTGGCTGCATAGAGTTTCCTACAATAACTAACGGCAGAGCAGGCGGTGCTCAAGGCTGAGGGTTTGTCTGCATCCGCGAAGTGGCGTTCCGTGCCAGCGTTTCGTCTGTTTTTCTCCCTATAATTCCCCCAAGAAAGCGTTGTTGGTGCAGCTCAAGCTCACTGCATCTCAGCTTCATTTAAGTTAGATGAGATCACGTTAATGACAACGATGAGTGGCAGAGCTACGTTTAAAAGTGCGGAAAAGAAAATCATGAGCCCTTCTAGTCTGTATAGAAGGACGATCAGCGAAGCTGTGGTGTGTTTTGCCTCAATATACGTATCTATGTGATATATGTGTTATTATTATTATTATTATTATTATTATTATTATTATTATTATTATTATTATTATTATTATTATTATTATTATTGAAGGACACGGACAACGAATCCATTCGTTGACCATGGAGTGATTTATTCGTATTCTTTCATGCAGTATAGACGTGTGCAAGTACCGCCGCATGGCAGACAGGAATTCCACAATATTGTTACGGCGGGATAAAAGAAGAGAGAGGAAGAAGAAGATCGCGAGACGCTGGCTACTGCGTGTTGTCGCTAGTCTACCATCTCAACCTCATTGACTCTACTTGTATATACTTTGTAAATACAGTCTGTGTATACTCCCAACATCCCCGTAACCTATTGGTTTGAGGTTCTGGGTACCACGGCTTGAAACGGAGCTTCGCAGTGGACGTCTTATCACCGTTGGCACCATGAATGATGGTGAGCACGCGGGATAAACGTCGTTGTCGCCTCCAGCGTCACCATCTCCCGCTATGTCGCTGTCACCTTCGGTTGTGGATGTGCGACCCAAGGATCCCGGAACACTATGTGGGACTGATGGCGTCGACGGTGAAGAGTGGGTGGCAATGCACGAACGCGTGAGTGGAATCAACAGATGGGACCCTACGCTTGTACTAGCTAACCTGTTGTTCTACCTAGGAGGCAAGGCAAAGGTGTAGTTCGAAAACCACGAAGAGGAGCTGACCAGCTGGGACTAATGCAAAGAGAAGTTAACAAAGTTGTTTGGCAAACCAGCTTGGCCGTGAAATTGCCTCAAAGCAGGAACTGGACTCTCGTGCCCAAGCCCCCACGGAGTCCTATGTTTTGTACATCCAAAACGTGCGGGCGCTTTGTCGTAAAGCCGATCACGACATGACAGACGCTGAGAAGGTCGGGAACGAGCTTAAGGGAATTGCTGACGACGCCTTTAATCTGCTCATGTGCAAAAGCTGATCTACAGTTGATGCTATCATCAAAGAGTGCCGACAATTCCAGAAGGCCAAGTGCCGACGCGGCTCTTACAACTTCACTGTGAACTACTTAATTGCGAAAAAGTAGATGAAACTCGGCGTAATCTGCGAGTCGTCTTAACGGGCAATTTCAGTATATTTTTTTCCACGATAATACTTTACTACATTACATTGAGAGCTACAGAGCATTCACGAGAAACTGGAGATGAAAACTTGTTCGTGTCGACGCGACACGTACACGGATGGACATCGACCACCACCGGAGGGTAGCTATACGCAATTTCGCTGTGAAAGGCTTGGGTATGAGCTCTAAGTAGCCGGTTTAGTTGTAATGTCGACTAAGGTTTCTGGCTGTGCATTAGTGTTGCGTGATCCCGACCTGTGTTCTTCAGTAAGTGAAATGCGACTTAGATGTCCCTGTTAGTATACACTCTTAAAAATATTTGCACTCTTTGGGTCTTCTCTTGTCTCACAACGATAATCGTCATCAATCTTGCCCGCATATCCTTTCTTTAACGCTCCGCGCCCGGTACTTCAAGTCACGAATGGCGCGGCCTTTATCAACGGGACGTTGCATCCTTGATAGGAAATCAGTGAGGGCAGAGTTTTCAAGCAAAGAAACGCAAGAATGGCTGATTGCGATTATATTTGTGGGACAAGGTAAGCCCCAAAGAAAGATGAGGAGAAAGACGGCTGACTAGGCACAGGCCTCCATTACCTTGGAGGCGAAGTGGGCCTGTTGGTCAGAACACGCGCGGCCGGCGCGAGGGCCTTCTGCTCAGTAAAATTAAGCTCCTGTTTACTGCGGCTCATCGTCATTACTGACTTTGTACGGCACAGATGCAAACTTTTTTATGGAGTGTATGCTGACAAAGTGCATTGCATTTGAAAGTACCGCGTAGCAATTGCAACAGCAGCCACTCTTGGAGCAACGATATCCATGTGAGTCGCACATGAATGCCATATTCCGACTTCTTTGCGGTACTGTGTTGTCAATGAAAAAGACAGGAGTGCAAGAAACTGTCCGTATGTATCTGTGTGCGGATATTTTCGCCCACAAAAAATGGAAGGACGGAAGTACATCCTTTAAAATTCTTACTGAGCTACATGAATCCAATTGTTATTGCATAGCTCTGTTTTGATCACGTCGTTCCTTCCGATATTGCATTAGCATTATGTTATATCCCATACACTGAACCAGGAGCGTCCATGCAGTCTCCAGGTGTGAGCATCCGTTTGAAAGTTCAGCGATATAGTTCCGTTTCACAACAGAGATACAATGCTTGGACGCGGAGCATGTAGCGGTGTAAAATATATATATATATATATATATATATATATATATATATATATATATATATATATGACCGCACCTTTCGGTGTTATGAGTGCTGCTACGGGTCAATCTCATACATAATAAACTCTTGCTATGCTACCATTATTTCACACGAATTTCGCCATGAAGCACGCACACTTGCATTTTACAGCGAAGCTGTTTACCCGACGGACTTGTATGCATGAGCCGTATGTGTGGTCTCATCTGGACTGGCTAACGTCCGTAACGGGAACAAAAAAAGCTAGCGAACGATAGTACGGTGCGGAAAGAAAGAAAGCACACGTGATTTCACCACGCGCCGCATCTGCGCAGTGGTGGAGTGCCCCCTCGCTGGCCTACATTGCTGCCGGCTGCGTCTGCTGTCGTCTGCTACGATAGAAGATCGTGGCAGTTGTGGCCGGAAATCACGGGGACCTGCACGCCCATATGTAAGAACCGGGTTGTGCATTGGCGCGGTAGACCATTGCAACAGTTGAAGCTACATCTAAGATGGAAAACTGGGAAGACCACGAAAGCCGAGTTCGAGGAGAAACGTGGACTGCTGTCCGACGCGACTATAACCAACGACAACGTGCCCGCGCGAAATGGAGAATTCGGCCGATGACTTTACTCCCGAAGAACGTCAGTGAGAGCAGATACGAGAGTCTTATCGTCGGCGTCGAGAGCGCTAGCTAGCGATGGGGAAGGTCGTGCACTGGAACTCACCCTTAAACGTCGAGGTAGGTTGTTTGAGTCTGCGTACAAGCGGCAGAAGCGTGAGTTCCTACCCCCCTACAGTTTCGCCGAGGCGAATTCCTATTTCGAGAGAATGTTTCTGGACCCGGAGTTGAGCCATAGTTGCTCGGTCGGCGATCGACGGCTTCGTTGGCTAATACGCCACCACATGAATGGTACGACCCGAAATTTTCTTCCATGTTTGCTGTAACTAACGCTCTACATTTTCGACGCGAACGTCGTCCATCTGCAAAATCGCTTGAGAAGTCACAGAATCGCATGCTAATTCTGAAAAATTATGCTATTTACTTTGTTTCACTATATATAGCATGAATTAACAGTGTTGCGTCCATTTAGCTGTTGTCTTGATTTCAGGGAGGCAGCTCTCATGTGTGCGAGCATGTGAGCCTTAACTATGAAAACAGCACAGCTGCTCAATTACGCCGTTCCGGGGCTCACGGTGTCGTTATACTGGCGGTGTTGCTTCTTGTAGTGCGTCGAATGTATATTGGGTCTCTCTCAAAGATGTGCATCGGGCGTTTGTCCAATATTTATGTGTAATTGCTCATCTGCTCTGTTTGAGTTGTTTAGCAGAACTTTACGCCCTCTTGTGGGCAATTTCAGAGTTTGACCCGGGACTCTACATGTAAAAACCTTCACGCAGACTGACGTGATGCGACCCTTTATACTCCCTTGTTGCCTTGAAAACTCTCCGCCAGGAAAAAGTAAGCAATTCGGCAGAAACATTTAAGACTGCATGCGTATGGATATTCGAAAACATTATATTCGCCTAGGTGAAATGATTCGATTCGATTGATGTTTTCGACATGCATAAAGGTTGTTAGTGCCGAATGTGGTTGTGTTTGCGTATACGTTGGCCGCAGGCTGGAAACATTGGAACCATTTTTCCACACAACGATGAATTTTACTTCATGCCTAATGGTTGGTCTGTCGTGACTACGTCGTCTTCTTCTGCGGTCCCTTGCTTCGTCTTCTCAGGCGTCCTTCCGTGGGCGACCACTTTGCACAGTTGCGGTTGAGGTAGACGCTTCGCAGCGCGTCGCAATAGACACAGCACCGATGAAATCTGAAGAGCAAGTTACACGTGGGAGGAAGTGACGGAGGCAGGGACGGGACCTGCACACTCACGAATGCACTGGACTCAACTGTAGTGACGCGTAACCATGCAGCCATGCCATGGCGTCAGGGGACGCGTGCTCCTCTCGACACACCGAAGGCCCGGGTTCGATTCCCAGCCAGACCAAAATTTTAATGCCTTTTCGTTTGGAAGGCATTAATTTACTTTGTTTACGGAAGCGTGCGTGACAAATTTGCCGGGAAACCGAGCATTTCTTTACGTGCTTCGACTCTTCGGCCGTTGGCCATTTTTGGTACCACATTCCGGTCACACCGCCGACGACAACGCCGGATTTTCGTGTAAAGAGGCATACAGTGATTTTGCATTTAAAAAGAAAGGGGAAAAAAACTCCACAGGCTCTATCGGAAACTCCCCTAACTATATCGAATATAGTTTCTATATATTGTTTCCCAATGTTTGCGATGGAGTACATGGGCGTTCCAGTTACCTTTGTGTTTCAGTGCATAAAAGCGCGTTTACCTAAAAATGTAGGTGGAAGAGCAGTGCACTTTTACGGTGAGTTTGATGGCGCATATCTCCAAACTGGGGTCATTCTATAGCTTCACTCCAAGTGCCTATACCCACCGGCTACAATTAGTAAATTGCAATACCTGCCATAATTACGACATTGCTATTAATATAAGGAGTTAGAATATGTTGAATGAGAAAGAAGGCAACTATACATTCTTTTATTATTCATAAGAAGCCAACAGACACCGAACAAATCGAAAACAAATCACAGTTCGCCTGCGCGCCTTGGCTCACAGTGTAATAATTATTTTTTCTGCGTAATTTTAGCGACACCAAAAATGCCGTCAAACGCCCTTGTAGCAAAAGTTCCTGAATCTCCAAAATGCAGTTTGCGCAGTTCAAGTCGTTGCAAAGATTGAGCGTCGTTGGACTGCATAAGAAAGTAAGCTAGGTATGGTCAATACAAGAAACCCTCCGTTTAACGTACATTCAAAAGTGGCTTAGCGAACTAATACGCTGCTTTTGGTGCGCATTTTGTCTGGCAGAGTGTGCTGTACTGCACATTACTCGTTGCACCGAAACTTCCCGGCCTGCACCGCGCCGAAACACGTGAGCGAAACCATATAAAGGCGCAGATCATCGAACGCAGCTTCTGCCTTACTTGCCGACAAAGCTATTAATAAGTTGTTGCCTACGTTGACATTCGTGCAATTTCAACCCCAGAACGCTTTCAAGACGTCGTCGGTCGTCACTTTCGACTTCGTCGTCAGGTGGTCATCAACTGCGACGTATTCGTTGGACGCCATTCTCGATGCGGTGTCGCAGCAAGCTGCGCGTACGAGTTTGGTATTTATCTCAAAACAGTGCAGCAAGACGTCAATTTTCGCGGATATTCGCGCGCTGCTCAAGTGTGTCGCTAGTGCTGCCTCTGCCTCTACAGAGCAGATCGCAGCTAAGGGGCGCCTGCGGGGGGAATGTAGGAACGTGGAGTTTGCTTTGAAGCAACCAATCGATAGTCGGGGCACCTAAATTCCTTGTTTGAACAGGCAAGTTTGTAGTAGTGGTCTTCGTTGCACAGGCCTTTGTTACACCGGCCAGTTGGCTGCAGTGGACGGCCGTAAATATTTATCAGTGTACCTTAAAAAATCATTTCGGAAACTGTCACGTTCTAAGTCAGTGTGGTCACTTTCAATACAGTACTGGTTAAACAAAATACACTGGTTCCACCTCAGCGCGATTAATAAAGAACGCAGTCCAGCGTGCGCTGTGCTTTGATGAAATAAGCGAAAATATTTCCAGGTAAAATTTACCGAGACGCGTTGCACCCCATGTAAGATGTGCTCATTAGACCATGCACTGCGGAATCGTAAATAAAAAAAGAGCGGTAGTTTAGATTCCTAAGAAATGTAATATTCTATTATTATTGTTAGCTAACCAAGGTAACTCGTCTTTTTCTTCGGTGGAAACGACTGGTTCAATTGATGCAAACGTCTGCACTTGCCATGTCAGTCTTCAATTTTGCCCGACGTACTAAGGAGGACCTACGTCACGCCCTGTATAAGTTTAAACGTTACAAGTGGCGGGAAATAGGCAGCATCGCTATCGATGTTTTGTGTACACACTGCGTGTTTGTGTTACGTCGTACGCATTCAAGATACGTGCGGGCACAAACGCAACATCACGCAAATCACCTCCCTTTTAAAGCCCATAGGATTCTTTAAATTGGTTTGTGAGAATTTTCCTCCTATTATCGCAGATTCATCAAGCAACCGACGGCGTTGTCGTTGGAGCCAAGGTGTCCCATCTTACGGCTGTATGTTGTTTCAGAGAAACTCCATCCTCAGATTATATTTCTGAACTATACTTTGAAAAGGATCTTTCAGAATGCTGCTCCGCCTAGACAACAGAGAAAACCCGTGAAAGCATTTGATGGAAGCAGTAAATCTTTTTTACTAATTGCAAAAAAAATTATCGCAGATTCATCAAGCAACCGACGGCGTTGTCGTTGGAGCCAAGGTGTCTCATCTTACGGCTGTATGTTGTTCCAGAGAAACTCCATCCTGAGATTATATATCTGAACTATACTGTGAAAAGGATCTTTCAGAATGCTGCTCCGCCTAGACAACAGAGAAAACCCGTGAAAGCATTTGATGGAAACAGTAAATCTTTTTTACTAATTGCAATAAATACTGATAAAGTTTTCCTGCAAAGCTTGGATTTGTGCTCAGAATCATGAGTGGTTTCGCTTACAGCACGCAGACAACAACGTGCTTGTTAGTTTCCTCGGTTTCTTATGTTTTCTGCTCTAGCTTCCGCTGCCATCGTCAAACGTATTTTAACGCGACAGCGTTAAGGAGCTCTTGTCGCAGAAAAGCCGGTGTCGTCGGCTTGGCCGGTGGCAGGTGGCCGTGAGCGAAAAATCCTAGAAGGCAATTCATAAATAAAAACAGCTTGCAAGATGGGCGGGGTGGAAATCGAACCAGGGTCTCCGGAGTGTGAGACGGAGATGCTACCACTCAGGCATGAGTTCTTTTTTTCCCTCTATTACGTGGAAAACAAGACTGAAGGTGTATAACCAAGTGGACACAACTACACCCTTAAAACTCAGGCAAACACACACATGCATCCAACAAGTGCATCCAGTCTGGCGGAGGTTCCTGCGCAGCGTGCACACTTCTCACATAAGCCGCACTTTCGCGAAAGAAGGATTTTGTAGATCGCGGGCCTTCGACGTGGCGATCACACAGTTGACTTCTCCATAGGCTATATGAACAAAGTACTATGAACATGTCATGGGGAGGACCACCCGTAACATTAAACGGTAGAAACCTAATTGAATGTGGAGTCATATCAATGTCCTTTTTAAGCGTAGGTTGGAGAATGTCCCAAAAACGCAGCGTCCAAACAGTCTATGAAGCAGTGATCTATGGTTTCAGCATGTGGACAGAGTCAACAGGTTGTTGACCACGGCACAAAGTAACCCCCCGGATCCAACCAAGTCTTAACAGGGAGTGTTTCCGAATGTAATTTAAGAAACTGTTTTTACTCCACGAAGTGCACACATTTTTTTGACGCGCTTAAGTTCATCCTGATCAGGTCGGCTTAAATAAGTGCACGATACAAAGGATCTGGGAAAATAGAGTCCACCAGTGCCGCAGAAATTGCTTTTCGACTTGCAGTGAACACGTACTGCAGGCTGAATCTAACTTTCAAGAAAAGAAATGTGTCAACAACCTCCTTGAGAAAGCCCCAAGGAGCCTGTGGGACATCTTTGGGATTTGATGACACTAGTATATTTGGAACATAATGAACTAAGCGGAGTTGCAACATTTCACGCGATAACGGATGGTCACTGTCTCGAAAGAAAAACAGGCGATAAACAATTTGCCTGACGAAGAGATGGACTAATCCTAGACCACCACGTTCAAGAGGGAGGAACAGATCGTCCCACCGCATCGATTCACGACTCGAGCTCCAAATAAATGTTGCAAATACGCGATGCAGTGCCTGAAGGTAAAGTCGTGAGCAGTGCAGTACTTGCAGCACATACATAGGGCGGGAAGCTAAGAACACGTTGCACACTTCAGCACGAATGAACATTGACAAATACCGCCCTCGCCATGAATTCACTTTACATTGAATTTTACCAACTACTCCCGACCAATGAGCGTTGCTATTTTTGTACTTTGAAAGAGGCACACCTAAATAACGGAGATCTTCTTTCCATTGAATGCCTCCGTAATGTGATGGCATTGTGGCCCATAATCCAAACAACAACCTGAACTTTCTTCAAATTAACGCTTGAACCAGAAGCCGCACAAGATTCTCTGTAATTGCAAAAGCAGTCTTTCCGCTCTTTTTATCGGTACACAAAAGGGCCAAGTCATCTGCATACGCAAGAAGCCGAACCTCATTAGTCAGTAATGCAAACCGTTCGAAGTTTGTGCTCTAAGAATGCTCATACAAAGTGGCTAGAAATACAAGCAGAACCGAAGCGGTGACAAAAGGCATCCTTGTCGTACTGATAATTCAAGTCTAATCGGATCGGAGAGAGAGCCATTCACTATCAGTCTCGTTGAGCCATTAGCATAACATATCCTGACACCTCTAAGTAGCAAAGATCCGATATTTTTATGCTCTAGTACTGTAAACAGGAATGAGCGATTCACCCTGTCAAACGCCTTAGCCAGATATAGCTGTACCATGTTTTAGCTGTAGCTGTACCACATTTTTGTCGGATTCAATATGTTTCTTCTTGGATAGCAGCAATATCTAATTTTCCATTGCGTAATAAATGAAGAAGCTGTACTTACTTCGTAAGCCATGGACATTTAAAGTACCAAAATGGAAGGGCGCCATGTTTAGCTATGATTAGCACGATGAATAGCGCCCGCCATGATTAGCTATGTAAGTGCAGCGTTTAAACGCTTCTCCAGAGGTGCACCACTCCCTTCTTGATGAGGTGATGCACTATGGATCTTTTAGTGCACCTTAACACATGGGACATCTGCAGGACTGGGCGTTACTCGTTGTGGTTTTGTCAACATTGACACTTTGTGAACGCGAGTCTCCTTTCCCGAAGGCGATGCATTGAATGGCTCTGGAGGCTTCTTAGCGGCCTCGCACATCGATCCTGACTCCACTGACGGTGGGCGATCTTGAACTGGTGGCGCTTCTGCCCATGACAAACTTTGGTCGTCGTCAGGCGCCTTAGTCTCATCCTCGCTCGCAGGCTTCTGGCTAAGGCTATTGTCAGCCGATGACGGCCTAATCTGTTCTTGTCGATGAGCCTCAGGGAGTGTTTCACCAGTTGCATCCACAACTTCGCTCACGCCCATTATATGATTGGTGATGGTATCATACTCAGCTGGTCTATTTCCACAAAGCTTGTCAGCGTAGGTTCCGATGCATGCATCTGTAGGGTGACCGTAGCGGTGACAGTTGCTGCAGCGCGGTGTTCTACATTGTCGACGGATATGCCCAACTCTGTTGCACGTGATGGTCGGCCAGGAACCAAGATAAGGCACTGGTGGCCAAATATTAAAGAAAAAATGGGGTTTTACGTGCCAAAACCGCTTTCTGGTTATGAGGCACACCGTAGTGGAGGACTCCGGAAATTTCGACCAGCGGGGGTTCTTCAACGTGCACCTAAATCTAAGTACACGGGTGTTCTCGCATTTCGCAGCCGTATAATCTCAATAGATGTGGCAGATTACTGGTAGAAACTTCTGCTTTCAATGTGAACGCTACGTCTCGATTAGTCATTTGCCAGCCCTCCATGCCGTCACACCGCCACATTTCTCTCGTGATGGACTGCACTGTGCCATATGGCTCTAGCGCTTCAACAATCCGTCTTTGTTTAAAGTGTGGAGGAGCTTCATCTTGATATTTTTGCATTCCGGGTCTATGACAAGGAACTTCAGGCCTTTCACCGACAACTCGCCTTTGTCGACAAGTTTGTGTTTCGCGATGCCGTTAACAAATATCACTAACCACAAACGGCTCATCTGGTATTGTCCAGCGCCGAGGATATCAGTTGCATTTAGCACTGAAAGGAGTGCATCGCGAAAGTCCGGGGCCCGATGCGGCCTTCCTGCAAGGTCAGCATGCAGGAAAACTGAATTGAGAACGGTGTTCCCACTCGGTAGACGAGGGAGAACTTTATAATTACCGTAATCAATAGTCGACGGTGGGTGTCATCCTAGGCCGAGGGCCAATGCGCTGTTTCCAGCGGAGCTCATCGCAAACGCGGCCGTTCGAACAAGCCTCTTGTGCTTCTCCATGAGTTCGATGGTTCTAAGCGCAACAAAAGCGCCTCTAGTGAGTGTGGTGTTGCCTTAGAGACATGCTGTAGAAAGTTATACTACGGTGTCTATCGGTAATGATGAACATGTAAATTACAGAAGTCGCAGTTAAACGAGTAGCGAAGTACGTTTCCGCTACATTTCTTCTGCGCTTGGCGCACACGCAAAGCCATCTTGCGGCAAACACAGAAGACCCCTCCTCTCAATGTACGGCACTGCCCCGACAGGTGGCGCTCCACTCGCCCGCTTCTCCCCTTCGTATCGTTTGAGCGCACTGCGCCCGTGCGGGGACCTGTGCGAGGATGCCCCAATACCCTTGCGTTTAGTAAGTTTTCTCGCTCTCTGCCCGTCCAACTTCCAGCGTGCGTCACTCGAACCCTCGTGTTTAGGCAACTGGGCTCCTCTTTCCGCTCACAGCGCGATTCCTAGGTGCAGCGTCCGATGTGGGACGCCTCTGATGTGATCGCTGCGCTGTAGCGCATCTGGTGGGAAAGCGTCGCCTGCGATGTGTGCCCTGCTGCTGGCGAGGAGTCATGCGTCTGCGTGGTGCTCCTGGAATAAATAATTAGAAAAAGTTGTGCTGTGTACTTCTAAGTGTTGTATATGAAAACTATGTCTTTGTGTGACTCAAGAGCCTACCGAGCGAATCAGTGGGTGGTGCGAACGGGGTGCGATGACGCTATCGCGTTCCACGCTTGAAGGCGAAGCTTAAGCGTCTTCCAATTTTTTTCTTCTATGACTCTTCCACTTTTCGAGATAATACAGCTCACGAATTTTAGAGGCAGGCCTCGTACACAGTTCCGCGTCATGTAAAACTATAAATTAACTATCCTTCGCTCAAATATATTCGTTAACTACGTTGGAAAACGGCTCTTAACCAAACATTTATATCTCCCTAATTGCGAACCGCAGTGAACCCGCATCAATACGTTCAATCCGGTTCGAACCATTAAATTTGAAAGCGACAGCGCTATATGCCCCATAATAAGAAAATCCATCGTAGTGAAGGGCGTGACGGAATGATGGAACAAAAAATGCCTACGGTGCTAAGAATAACACCACTTAAAGAAATCCTCGCAATGACTTACGCACACCGGTAGCGTGGCTAACGGTGTACGTAGCGCGTCCGTCATTGGACACGTGACGGCGCTGCCAAAAGGGAGGAGGTGGTGCCACGTCATCAGTTTATATAATAAGTGTTTAAAAGAAAATGCACGAATGTCCACATGAACACCGCTGAGCGAACTTTTGAGTTATCAGCTCCTCAAATTCACACAAGGCCTCATGCAACTAGTTCTAAAATTTGTGAGGGACAGCCTCGGGGCTGTCAAAACACAAATGGTTAAGGAACAAGAGCAGGCCCTACAAAGAGTGGAGACCGCGTTTAATCAACGCATTGACAAAATAGAATCTGCACTTAATCACCTCTTCGATTTGCATACCCAATCATCACCCAACCTTAAGCATAAACAGCCCAAACCTGCCGCCGCCGCTCACTCCCCTCAGCCCACGGAGGAGATAACCAGCCCACAGTTGGGGGTTTCGACCCCTGTAGCGACTCAACATGACCAACTCCAATAAGCGACAGAATTCGGGTAGAGTGGGCTTAACTCCTCCACCCGAAAACCAAACTTTATCTGACCTAATCATATGGTAATGCAATTGTAGAAGCATCAAAAAAAAAAAAAAACTCGCCCAATTGGCCGCATACATTCAAATTTTACCGAAGCCTCCAAATATACTGGCCCTGCAGGAAACAGGGTCCGCGTCTCTATCCTTGGAGCGATATCACGTGGCATCCGTAACATCGCGTACCGCTATTCTTATTAATAAAACCCTCCCATTCATAGACCGAACCCCTACCGGGGGTCCTTCAGAAGGAGGAACCGAGTACACCGCTCTCCAGATTATCCCGTCCAACCCCACATAGGGGAAAGGACTGTTGGTTGCCAACATATAGAGTCCCCCTAAAGATAAGGGCACAAGGATACCGGAAATTTTTGCTCAAACATGCTATACACATCGAATCATAGTGGGCGACTTTAACGCCCGCCATACGGCATGGCGTCATATAAATAACACGCCGAATGGCAACCTTATACATAACACTATGATGCACCACACACTTACTTTAATCACAGATTCCACTATACCAACGAGAGTGGACACCAGTACGGCAAGAGACACCTCTCCAGACCTCAAGATGACAAGCACAAATGTGATAGTAAAAGCGCACGAGGTCCTGCCGGACACATTAGGCAGCGCTCACCACGTGATACAAACAATCCTAACGCAAAATTCCAAAATTTTCGGCCCAAAATTCAGACCCTCGTTGACTGGGATAAACTCCGCTCGTACATCACCGTGGAGAATACCACACCGCAGGCCTTGGAGTCTTGGACTCAAAAGATACAACATGCCCTCGACAGAGCTGGAAGAAAAATTAAAAACACCAAGAATGCCCCCAAGTAGACCCCCACCTCCTCCATCTGTGGCAGGCTCGTCGAAGCCTCTCCAAACGATGGAAGCGCCAAAGATTAAACCGCAAACTTCGCCTTCGTATCGTTGCAGTCACGGAGGAGGCTGCACAATATGCCACCCAGCTTGCTCAAACAAACTGGGCCAACTTTTGCGGCACACTGAAAGGAACGCTGGGCACAAAACGCGCTTCGAACCTCCTGAGGGCTCTTCTCGATCCCACTTCCACCAAAACCCATGCGTACACTACTACTCAAAAGCTGATTTACTTAGAGGAGCAAAAGGGCACTGATATTATGGCACACATCAAAAATCTGTATCTTCCCCAGCCCATACCTACACATCCGAACGCAGACCCTTTAACACCCCCTGATCCAGCCGAAAACCTGGATTCAGATGTCACACTGCCGGAGGTGAAACAGGCCCTTGGCTATATTACCAGGGACACTGCACCAGGGCCTAACCGGATAACGTACAAAGTCCTCCGAAATTTAGATGACATATCTTTGCGTGAGCTCACGGATCTCTTTAACGAACACTGGTGAAAGGGCACACTGCCTGGCGATTGGAAACACGCCCAGATTAATCTTGTTCCGAAGCAGAATAAATTCTTACTGCTTCCGAATTTACGATCTATCTCGCTCACGAGTTGTGTAGGCTAACTTTTTGAGCACATGATTGTCCGGCGACTACAACCGCACTTAGAAGCTAAACATTTCTTCCCGAACACTCAGTTTGGCTTCCGCCCCAACCTATCGGCGCAGGATGTCCTCTGGCATATTAAAGACCTTATTAAATCCCAAACGACGGACAGCCCGCACCACAGCCATCCTAGCATTAGACATACAAAAGGCCTTTGACAATGTAGGACACGACCATATCCTTAGGACCCTTGCCACCACAGGTTGCGGCCGTAGGATCTGGCATTATGTCAAAGCTGTTTTGGAAAATCCTACCGCTGAGATTAGATTAGATCCACTCACATCGGCCGCCTTTGCCCTCCCAAACAGGGGCACACCCCAGGGAGCAGTCCTATCACCAGTATTATTTAACGTAGCCATGGCCCCACTCGCCAGAGAGCTCGCAGGTATCACTATATTGCACCGCGCTTTCTATGCTGATGATATGATTCTATGGGTGTCACAAGGCTCTATTGGGGAGGTCCAAGATGTCCTACAAACAGCTATCAACGTCATCGAGCGGCATGTTCGCATAATGGGGCTCTTCTGCTCGCCAGAAAAGTCCGAATTGCTCACTATTAAACCCCACAAAGGGGACCCAGACATACACCTGTTCATACACGGTCAACAAGTGCCTAAGGTACATAGAATCAGGATCCTTGGTCTGCACATCCAATCTAACCTAGATGCGGGTTTTACACTGAACCTCCTCGATAAACAAATAAAACAAATCTCAGGACTGGTTCGCCGGATTGCGTCACGCAATCACTGCCTGTCTGAAAAGGACACCATGCAAATGATTGAAGCTTTAGTGGTCAGAAGCCTTGCCTACCACCTCCCGTATCACCACCTCACTCAAAAAAAAATGGATCAGGCTAATCGTCTAATCAGGCGGGCGGTAAAGACCGCACTGAGGCTGCCGATGCGCGGTAGCACTACCCGCCTCCTACAGACTGGTCTCTATAATACCGTCCAGGAAATCATAGAGGCACAGAGGAGTAATAAGCTTCTACGCATCACCTGAACACCCACTGGGCGAAATCTACTCCGAACTCTGGGGTGGGAGCCAAGCGGCACGATCTCGATGGAAGAGGCGTGGTTCCCGATTCCTGTAAGACTCGCAGGTAACATGCAACACAAACCGTTGCCACGAAACATGAATTCGCACCGCTATCCGGGTCGACGTAAGGCGCGGGCTGATTACTACACGCTATGTTACCAAGATCGCGAAGACGTCCTTTATGTCGACGCCGCGGTCGGTCCGCTCAAAGGAACGGTCACGGCCGCTGCCATGACGGAGGACGGACGCATTCACATCTCTGCCTCGATTAAAACAGCGCGCACCGATGTGGCTGAGCGGGTTGCATTAGCCCTAGCAGTGGCGCATGCGGCTGCGGATTCTACCATTACAGAAATCTGCACCGAATCTGCACCGATTCCCAAAGTGCATACCGTTACTTCCTTCAAGGCATAGCGCCTAAGATGGTCACACACATTTTGCAAAACATTCCTTTGCTTCCCCACCAGGTGACTATCACGTGGGTACCTGGGCATAAGTGTGTCCCCGGGAACGAGCGCGTTAATGCGCATGTCCGAGGTCTTTCCCTCCGGACCCTGGACGACCACTCATCCAACCCCATGGAAAAGCCAGGAGAGGGGATCTGCACCTACCACCATATTACCACGTATTACAGGGATCGCAGACGAGATTTACCTCCCCCTCACCATTCCCTTACCGCCCATCAGAGTTCAATCTGGAGCCAGATCCAGACCAAAGCATTTATTTCTCCCTATCTGGCACATTTATTTCACCCTGGGCTCCATAATTCACAATGTACCACCTGCCGAGCGCCCCGGGCAGATCTTTTCCACTGTCTGTGGAGCTGCCCCACGCCCATGGCGGTAGAGCCTATTCCCAACCCTTCCTTTTCCTCGTGGGAGGCCGCTCTTGGGGAAACTTGCTCGCATGACCAACTCTGGCTGGTGGACCGTGCTTGGCTAGAGATGTCGGCGAGGGGGCTCCCGGACGTCTAGGAGCCCAACCACATTCAAATAGATTCAATAAAGTTTTATCCGTCCATCCATCCTCGCGGCCAAGCGAGTTCATTGAGACGCTCGGCACGTTTTGATTTGGCCTTATCGTGACGCAGATAGCACGTAGGCGAGAGCTTTCGCGGGCAAGAGACGCGCGGACGAGGGCATTTTCACCCAAGGGACACTAATGCTTTCACATTCCCACACGCAAGCAGTCTTCATTCTCGAAGCCGAGTTTTAACGCGACAGCGTTAAGGGCCCCGTGTCGCATAAATCATGGCTACATACATGACAACGCTAGAACGTAATTTGAATATACGAGAAAACATAACTGTGTTACCGAGAAAGTGAAACCCAAATCCATTTCCCAGCTGAGGATAGAGGTCTGTCTTAGTGGGAGTGGTGCGGCGCGCTCGGTTCCTTGCAACGCCACAAGAAAAAAAAAAGAAAGGAGACCGCTCGCGTTCGAGCATAGCGTTCGCCGACAGCGTTTCCAGGGAAACATTAACGGTTGCATAAGCTGCAGTTGCCGGGAAGCATGAAGCGCAGACAGGGATGTCTGTATGCTATCGGCGTTCCACTCTTAAAGGGGAACCTTAAGCGTCCTCCCAAACTTTAGAATGCGAAGCATTTCTTGGTGATTATTTGCAACTTCGATAGTACCCATCAAGTCGCCTACGTCTTGGTGGTCTCAAGGTCATTTCATTAATTTCGTAGGTACCGAAATTGACATAGTATGGCCAGAGTGCATGACGAAAATGAATGGTCAGTCATGACATGTGTATCATGTAGGTCATGAAACAGGCGTCTACGTCTTGGTGCTCTAATGGTCGTTTCATTACTTGGTAGGTACTGAGATTGGCATAATATGACGAGAGTGTTAAATTCAAGAACTATTGGTCATGACACAACTATCTTGACATTTGTGCCATGTAGATCATAAAACAACCGCCTACATTTTGGTGCTCTGATGGTCGTTCCGTTAGCTTATTAGGAACCAAATAATCGTAGTATAACAAGAGTGTATGACAAACATGAATGATCTGTCATGACATGTGTGTCATGTACGTCATGAAACAGCCACCTATGTCTTGGTGTTTTGATGGTCGTCTTGTCACCTTGGTAGGCTAAACACACACCCTCGAAAAAAATCTATTCCCACAGGGCATGGCATCTGACGTCCTATCTTTTATGCGAAGTAGAATTGAGCCGGAAATGTTAATATGCAGAAACCTAAACCCGAACTTTAAGTGAACCCGAAAGCTTTCCGGTTCGACACCTTAGTATAAACATGAAAGGGGAAGGTTTCGTCTTCCCTTTCTCACTTAAATAATGTTCTATCTTCACCAAAGGAAAACACATGGAGCTACAATATGCGGAATTTTTGTGCTGATTGAGTCCGACAGTTATGAGCATTGAAATGCATCGAAAGGCCAAACATGTAACAGATTGTTTCAGAAAGATGAATCTCGTTGTTAACGGCGGTTTTCGCAGACTGTGGTTGCATAGGTGCCTGCCTGTGTGTCTTCGCGCTCACATACACTGCTTGCTTTTACGATAGGCCCTCCTCTCCATTCTGTCAAACTCCAACACGTCTACTAGATGAAGCAGAGTAAACTAGCCCTCGGTTATATTTATTTTTCTTATGCAGATTAAACTATGAATACTAGAGGATGACTTCTCAATACCGAGACCTTGTTTAGCTTGAATTGAGCGTAACGTAAACGTGACTACACTTATGGTAACAGGATGGATATTAGAAGCTGGTGTCGGCATGCGGGGCCGAGAAGCGCGAGTGTGCACGTGAATGCTGCGCGGGTCGCGCGAGATCATCTCGAGCGACGGGGCCGACCAGCTGAGCGGAGGGGGAGAGCAAGGGAAGCTGTCGTCGGGCACTGCGGATCGAGCGTTGGGCCACGTCCCGATAGCCCCGGCTCTGCCCCTGCTGAACCGGGCTTCGGCCCGGCTTACAGCGGTGTCCTGAGAGGCTACCGGGCGGATCCTGCCGTGGCCCTGCTTCGCTCAGGCTCCTGACACTTCCGAGGCAGGCTGTGCTGCGGCGTTCATCGACGTGCTGCCTTCACCGAGGCCGGGCTGTACCCCGGCTCCAGTCACTGTCGTAGCGACTTGCGGCTGAGCTGCGTCCCAGCCAACGCTACTGAAACTCTGCGGCTCGAATCGACCACCACTGGAACTGTGAGCGGCGCAGAACTGAACTGAGATTAGTAGCAATAGCGTGGCGCCCTTGTTTTATGTACTATCTGTATTTAGTGTATAGTCTTATGTCTACTGCTCGATCACAAGTTTGTTGCTCTCTGTCTTGAATGATTCCTCAGTACGTCTGGCTGGCCTGCGCCCACACATTTGCCCACAATACTACATTGTGATTAAGCATTATTAATAACGCGCATTGCCAGTTTGAATGTAACAGGGCTTTCATAAGTATGGCTTAGGACGGCTGCAAGTTGGCGCTGGTGTATGCTTGGCTTTCATTCTGTCGCCTTATCGGCATCGAGCGAGAAAGCGCAAATTTAAATGAATTTTAATTTTAAGAGAGACAGCAGCAAGGAAGGCCCGCCAAGCAGCGCTGTTGCTTTGCACCACCTTGTGGAGCTTAAGCTATCGCATAGGCACAAAGAGAGAGAAAGAGAGAGAGAGAAACGTTTATTACACGAAACAGCGTCCCGAGCGAGGCCGGGTATTACCCTAAGGTGGGAAGGCTCCTTAGTCCAGGAACCCTCTGGCTTCGACTGCCCTCTTGGCTCTGGCGACGAGTTGTCGCTGGACTTCCTTGTCCGCGAGGGTTAGCTTGGCCTCCCACGTTTTGAGTAGGTCGTTTGCTTCTATTGCTCGTTTTGCGTGCGTTTCTGGTTGCGTTTCGCTGCCTTCCTGCCACGGGCATTCTAGGAGCAAGTGTGCCAGAGTGTCGGGTACGTTGCAAAGTGGGCAGAGGTAGCCGTGGAGCGTCGGGTAGAGGCGATGCCTATGCTTTCGATAGAGAAGAAAGCATAGTCACCAAAAAGAAAGAATGAATAAATGAAAAACAAATAACAAGGAAAATACAGTATACGACCGGAATGTCCCGCTTGTATTCATCACTCAGCACGGCACACGGTGATCATATCGTATCCTCTTCGAAGAGCCATTCAGAATACATGCCAAAAGCATAGAAACAGGAATATACATTAAAAGACAGTGTACGTGAAGCGAACGGAGACTATATCAGTTTCAGTTTTTTCCGTTTCAGTTTGTTTATTCAGACATACATTGCCTGGGTTGAGAGGACACTAAGGTCCCTCCACCCATACATTTGCTCAGAAGCAGTGAGAACAAAAAAAAACAATGGATTTTACATTAAAGCACTACACAAAAAAATTATCATCAACAGAAGTAACATCGCGATTAGGTATCTTAAATTGAGTAACGGAATCACACAATACTGTAACCTATTCAATATATATATATATATATATATATATATATATATATATATATATATATATATATATATATATATATATTCCCTGTGATTATACACTCTTAAAAATATTCGCACCCTTTGGGACTTGTCTTGTCCCACAACGACAACCGCCAATTATCTGGGCCACATGTCCTTCATTTAACGCTGCGCGCCGGCTACTTCCAGGTGACGAAGGGCGCGGCCGTTATCAGTGTGACATTACATTGTCCGACAGGAAATTAGTGAGCGCAGAGCTTTCTTGTACATTAATGCTTTTTTTTAAACACTCATAATATAAACTCATGACGTGGCACCACTTCGTCCCCATTGGCAGCGCCGCCACGTGTCCAAAGACGTAAGCACTACGCACAAATTTAGTCAAACAACACCACGGAGCTGCCGTGGCGTCGGGAAAGCATGCTCGTCTCCCACCCAGGAGGCCCTGGTTGAATTCCCAACCAGACCGGAATTAAATTTTTTTTTCTTACATTACCGTTAATTTCTTTTGTTTACAGGAACCTCCTTGAGAAATTTAAGGTGATTCCGAACAATTTCGGGCCCTCTTTTTCTGTTTCTGCCGTCTTCTATATTTGGTAACATCATCGGTCAAGCCTCCGACCACGGCGGATTTTCGCGTAATGGGGAATTAAATGCTGTTGAATTCAAATGTAATGGTTTCAACGGGTTCATACGGGTTCACTGCGGTTCGCAATTAGGAGGAAATAAATATTTGATTAAGCGCTGTTTTGCAGCCTAACTAACGAATATATTTAATCGAAGGATACTCCATTTATGCTTCTACGTGACGGTCAACGATGTACGAGGCATGCATCTAAAATTCGTGCGGTGAATTATCTCGAAAAGTTAGAGATTAAAAAAAAATGGTTGGTCACTGAAGCGGGTGCAAGTTCAGAAAACATATGAAACCAAGGAAACAAACAAGCACACTGTAGTCTGCGCGGCATGAGCGAGACGGGTCATGATTTTGACGACAAATGCAAGGTTCTCCAGAAATCTTTATACGTATTCATTGTAATTAGGAAAAAATATTTACTCTCTGGATGAAATGCTTTCGCGTGTTTTCTTTATTGGCTAGGCAGGGAAGCATTGTGGAAAATACTTTCAGAAGTATTGCTCAGAAACGTAATCCTTGGATGGGATTTCTCACAAAGAAGAAGTAGCCACAATATGTGAGACGTTGCCTGCGATGATATTACAGCTGTCTTCTGAGCGAATTTTCGATAGATACGCCTTGCAAAACTGTTACATATTTCTAATCCATTTAATTAGTTTCTCGCAGCAGAGCCGGCTAAGCTGCGAGTATTGCAGATGCACATCCTAGTGCACGGTTGCTTGATGAATGTGCGATAAGAGGCGGTAAAATTTCTACGAACCTATTGAAAGCATTATATATGCTTTAAAGGGGAGGTGATTTGCACGATGTCGCGTTTGTGTGCACGTATACCTCGTATATGTAGCTCGTAATACAAAACCGTAGTTCCTACGCAAAACATCGATAGCGATGCTGCCTGTTTAGGCAAATTGTACCGTTTAATCTAAAACAGTATGTGACGTAGGTCCTCCTCAGTACGGCGGGCAAAATTAAAGCATCACATAGCAACTGCAGACGTGTCCATCAATTGAACCAATGCTTCCCGTCATAGCAAAACACGATTCACTCTGTTACCTAAAAACAATAATAGAATATTACAGTTCTTAAAAATCCGACGTATCGCACTTTTTTATTTACCACTCCTCAGTGCATTGTCTAATGAGCACATCTTGCATGGAGTGCAACGCATCCAGGTAAATTTGACCTAGGAAATCTTTTTGATTATGCCAACACAGCACGGCACATGTTCGGCTGCGTTCTTTATTCATCGCGTGGAGGTGAACCAGTGTATTTCATTTAACAAATATTGTATTGAAAGTATCGGCATTGACTTAATACCTGAGAGTTTCCGAAACGATTTTTCAGGTACATTATTACGTTTCTGCGAACATCTTCCGCAACAAATTGGCCCGTGCAGCGAAAGCGACTACTACAAGCTTCCTTGTCCAAACGAGGTATTTAGGGTGCGCGACAATTGATTGGTTGCTGCAGAATAAACTCCACGTTCCTGCATTCCCTCCGCAGGCGCCACTTAGCTGCGATCTGCTCTGTAGATGCAGAGGCAGCACAAGCGACGCATTTGACCAGCGTGCCAATATCAGCGAGCGTTGCTGTCCTGTTTTCAGATAAATACTTAAATCGTGCGCGCAGCTTGATGCAACACACCCACGAGGGCGGCGGCCAACGAAAACGTCGCAGTCCATGATCGCCTGACGACGATGTCGTAACTGTCGACTGCCGACGTCTTGAAAGCGTTCTGGGGTTGAAATTACGCGAATGTCAACGAAGGCAACAAGTGATTAGGCGCCTTCACGACAACTAAGGCGGAAGCTGCGTTCGACGATCGGCACCTTTGGCTCACGCGTTCCGCCGCGGTGTAGGCTGGGAAAATCTCGGTGCACCGAGTAATGTGCACTACAGCACACTCTGCCAGACCAAGTGTGCACAGAAAATAGCGAGTTAGTTGGCTAAGCCGCTTTTGAGTGTACGTTAAATGCAGGGCTTCTTTTATTGAACCTACGTAGCTTACTTTTTCTTCAGTGGTACGAAATGACAGAAGTGACCTCCACAACCTGCATTTTGGAGATTGAAGAACTTTTGTTATAAGGGCGTTTGACTGTACTCTTGGTGTCGCTATTATTACGCAGAAAAAAGAATTATTACTCTGTGAACCAAGGCTCGCAGGCACACTGTAATTTGTCTTCCATTTGCCTTCCATATATATATATATATATATATATATATATATATATATATATATATATATATATATATATATATATATATATATATATATATATATATATATATATATATATAGGTCTTCAAGGATAGTCCGTTTCAGATCGCATATATCTATACGAGGCGCACATTACTAGCCCGAGAAATAGAAGCCATATTCGACGGATCATAAAAATGCACTAATTAATGTTGTAGGAAGGTTTATTGGACGAGTCCAACAAACAGGCGGTAGCTCGGAACAGTAGGTCGGGAGAACAAGATGTTGGAGTTCGAGCGCCGATCTCGTGCCCTCCGCTCTTGATGATGATCGGGATGTCATTATCTTCCTTTCTTCATTACAATTGCCCCCGTCGAGAAAGGTGGAGCCATCCTGGCGATCTAACAGGGGGGGACAAGAGGGTCGAAGTACGGCTTGAGGCGGTCTACGTGAACAACATCACGTCCACGTCGACGACGGTCGCCGTGCAGCGTAAGAGGTTCAATAACGTAGTTTACGGGCGAAGTACGCTCGACGACGTGGTAGGGACCATGATAATTTGGGAGAAGTTCGGACGACAAGCCAGGGGCGCAGGGTGGTACAAGCAGCCACACAAGTGCTCCAGGAGCGAAAGTTGCGGCAGGAGAGTGGTCATCATCGCGGGCGTTTTCCTGGCGTTGTTGGTCGGCTGCAGTAAAGCGCTTGGCTAGTTGTCGGCAATCTTCAGCGTAACGGGCGGCTTCCGACACGGGCGTGCACTCTGAGGCATCTGGTGCGTATGGCAGCAACGTGTCGATAGTGTGCGTCGGCTGGCGACCGTAGAGAAGGAAGAAGGGGGAAAACCCGATTGTGACTTGCGTAGCGTTGTTGTAGGAGTATGTCGTAAATGGAAGAACCAGGTCCCAGTTTGACTGATCAGATGCAACATTTGCCGCAAGCATGTCGCCCAGTGTCCGATTAAACCATTCAGTGAGACCGTTCGTCAGAGGGTGGTAGGCAGTACACGTCCGATGTACAATGTTGCACTGGTGGAGAAGTGCTTGGATTACATCAGAGAGAAATACGCGACCACTGTCACTGATGAGTTCGCGAGGAGGACCGTGTCGAAGCACAAAACGCTTGAGGATGAAAGAGGCGACGTCCTGTGCTGTCGCCGTGGGGAGAGCAGCGGTTTCGGCGTATCGTGTAAGGTGGTCGACAGCAATGATAGCCCATCGGTTTCCCGCCGTGGTCAAAGGCAAAGGTCCATAAAGGTCAATTACAACGCGGTCGAATGGGCGGTCTGGGCATGGAAGGGGCTGTAATGAACCTGCGGCAGGATGCGGTGGTTTTTTTCGTCGCTGACACTCGCGGCAGCCGCGAATGAACTTGCGGACAAAGCAATACATTCCGCGCCAGTAGTACATTTTACGTAAGCGTTCTTAGGTCTTGAAGACACCGCCGTGAGCACACTGTGGGTCTGAGTGAAAGGACGCGCAGATTGTAGAGCGCAGCGTTCTGGGGATAACTAGGGGCCACTTCCTACCGTCTGGCGAGTAGTTGCGCCGGTACAAGAGGCCATCACGGATGCTGAAGTGCGAAGCTTGGCGTCGCAGTGTTCGAGTGGTCGAAAAAGTGGGTGCCTCGGATAAAAAATCAAGAAGCGAAGCGATCCAGGTATCGTGGCGCTGTGCTGAGGAGACGGTGGCGACGTCAAGAGCTGACAATGGGTGGTCTATAGTGGATATGGACGCAGTTTCGGTGGATAGTGGTGACCGCGACAGTGCATCAGCATCGGCATGCTTGCGTCCGGAACGATATATAACGCGGATGTCAAACTCTTCAAGTCGAAGAGCCCAGCGGGTAAGGCGACCTGATGGATCCTTCAACGAAGACAACCAACATAATGCAGGATGGTCCGTTACTACATCAAACGTGCGGTCATATAAGTAAGGGCGGAACTTGGCAAGCGCCCAGACTATTTCCAAACATTCTTTCTCGGTGGCGCTATAGTTTGACTCAGCCTTGGTGAGCGTTGTGCTGGCGTATGCGACGACATACTCTGCGAACCCAGGCTTTCGTTGTGCGAGAACAGCACCGAGGCCGACACCACTGGCGTCTGTGTGCACCTCAGTTGCGGCCGTAGGATCGTAGTGGCGCAGTATAGGAGGTGAGGTCAGGAGACGGCGAAGGGTGGAGAAGGCTTGGTCACACTCAGAAGACCATGACGAAACATTGGAGGCGCTGCTTAAAAGTTGGGTCAACGGCGCAATTATAGAGGCGTAGTTGCACACAAACCGACGAAAGTAGGAGCATAACCCTATAAAGCTTCGTAAGACCTTTAGAGTCGTCGGTTTGGGGAAGTCGGTCATGGCACGTAGTTTAGCCGGGTCAGGAAGCACAGTGTCCTTTGATACGACGTGACCGAGAATTGTAAGTTTTCGCGAAGCAAAGCGGCGCTTCTTGAGATTTAGTTGCAGCTGAGCGGTCTTCAGACACGTCAGGACATGGTTGAGGCGTTCCAGATGGGTTGCGAAATCTGGCGCAAAGACAACAATGTCGTTCAGGTAGCAGAGACACATGTGCCACTTCAAACCCCGCAGAACCGAATCCATCATGCACTCGAAGGTGGCAGGCCCATTGCAGAGGCCGAAGGGCATGGCATTGAATTCATATAGACCGTCAAGAGTGACGAACGTTGTCTTTGAACGGTTGCCCTCTGCTAAAGGCACCTGCCAATACCCGGAACGCAAATCTAACGATGAAAAAAACTCGGCACTTTGTACACAATCAAGAGCATCATGAATTATGGGTAATTGGTACACGTCTTTTCGAGTGACCTTCTTTAGGCGCAGGTAATCTACGCAGAAGCGAATTGATCCATCCTTTTTTTTTTACGAGAAGGCCGAGCCCTGTGGCGTACCTGTGCTGCCTATCTCGATCTCCTCCGAAACTAGATCCGCTATCGTGATCTTTGCCTTTCTACCCGTTAGGAAATTGCGTACATAATCGTACGTTCATTTTCGCAGTCCTAGTTCTCCTACTCTATCTAGTATTGTTGAATGTGTTACGTTATCGAAGGCATTCTTTAGGTCCAACCCGAGAATTGCCTGTGTCGATCTTTCCGAATCTTCTATGATCTGATGTTTTAGTTGTAATAGAGCGTCCTGGGCTGAGAGATTTCTCCTGAATCCTATCATCGAGGTGGGAACACGTCCCAGTCCTCGAGGTAGGCTGTTATCCTCGCTAGGGCCACGTGCTCCATGAGTTTCCCCACGCAAGAAGTGAGCGATATGGGTCTCAAATTCTCAATCTGCAGTCGCTTGCCCGGTTTAGGTATTAACACGATTCGTGCCGTCTTCCATTGCTTCGGAATCTGCCATGCCTCCCAGCATTCGTTAATATATTCTGTTAACACAGTTATAGGCTCATCGTCCAAGTTCCTTAGCGTTTTATTCGTTACCCCATCTAGTCCGGGTGCCGACTTCGTATTGAGTTTCTGTAGGGCTGCCCTGACTTCTGACTCGCCGATTTTGCTGTCTAATTCGTCATTTACCTGTCCTGTGTAGTCAGGGTGTATGAGGGGCATCGCTTGCGAGATATATCTTTTCTCGATTTCCTTGAGGAAGTCCTGCTCTGTCACTGCGTACGCTTGTATTATCCGATTTATATTTTGCCCTTGTGGCGACTTGCTGCCGTTCGAGTATAACAAATATCGAAAGATGTTCCACGTTTTTTCCATTCCTATCCGACTGTCCTTGTCGTTGCATTTTTCTTTCCACTGTTGTCTGCATAGCTGTTGGGCGTACTGTTCTATGTCCCTGTTCAATTCGGCTATATTTCTACGAAGCGTCCGGCTTTGTTTTCGTTCTTTCCATTTCCGTTGCAAGCCTGCCGTAGCTTCCACATGTGTAGAAGCTTATTCTCTATGTTATCTAAATGCGCCTCCGCCGGGACCGTTTGCGTAGCTGCCGCAACATCTCCCTTTAGTTTTTCGGTCCATTGCTCAATAGCTTGTGTCGTGTCGATGGTCTCCTCCCTCATTTTCCTGAATTTGTCCCGCTCGACAATCTTAAGTTGTCTACCCTTTGTCTTACGCGGTCCTGCCCTTACTGTTACTTCTAGTATATTGTGATGGCCCCCGAAGTCGTGTTGCGTATTTTTCCACTGCGTGTCCCGCATGTTCTTGGTGAACGTTAAATCTGGCGTAGTATCCGCGCAAACGCTGGTACCTATTCTCGTGGGAACCGATGGGTCGGTCACGAAGGTCAAGCCTAAGTAGTGGAGTAAAAAAATTATGTCTTCGCACTTTTCGGTGCTATGAGCGCTGCTACGGGTCACGCTCATACGTAATAAGTTCTTGCTACGCTACCACCATTTCGCACGAAGTGAATTTTGCCATGAAGCACGCATACTTGCATTTTACAGCGAAGTTGTTTACCCGACGGATCTGTATGCATGAGCCGTATGTGTGGTCTCGTCTGGGCTGAGTAACGTCCGTAACGTCCGTAATAGTACGGCGCGGAAAGAACAAAAGCACACGTGATTTCAGCACGCGCCGCACCTGCAGAGTGGCGGAGTGCTGCCTCGCTGGCCTCCGTTGCTGCTGGCTGCGTCTGCTGTCGTCTGCTCTCGATAGAACATCGTCGGAGTTGTGGCCGGAAAACACGGGGACGTGCACGGCCATGTGTAAAAACCGGATTGTGCATCGGTACGGTAGACGATTGCAACAGCTGCAACTACAACAAAGATGGAAACATGGGAACACCACGCAAGCCGAGTACGCGGAGAGACATGGACTGCAGAGACGCGACCATAACCAACGACAACGTGCCCGTGCGATAGGGAGAAATCGGCCGGTGACTTGGCTCCCGAAGAATGTCAGTGAGAGCAGATACGAGAGTCTGATCGTCGGCGTCGAGAGCAAGCTACCGATGAAGATCGCGAACTGGAGCCCGCCCGTAAGCGTCGAGCTAGGTTGTTTGAGTCTGCGTCCGAGCGGAAGAAGCGTGAGTTGCTACCCCCTTACAGTTTCGCCGAGGCGAATTTCTAATTCGAGAGAATGTTTCTGGACCCGGAGTTGAGCCATAGTTTCTCGGTCGGCAATCGACGGCTTCGTTGCCTAATACGCTACCATACAAATAGTTCGGCCCGAAATTTCCTTCCATGCTAAGTGTAACTAACGCACTACTTTTTGGATGCGAACGCCGTCAATCTGCAAAATTGCTTCAGAAGTCATACAATGGCATGCTAATTCTGAAAAATTATGCTATTTACTTTGTTTCAATATAGCATGGATTAACAGTGTTGCCTTCATTTAGCTGTTGTCTTGATTTCAGGGAGGCAGCTCTCATGTGTGCGAGCATGTGAGCCTTAATTATGAAAACAGCAGAGCTGCTCAATTGCGCCGTTCCGAGGCTCACGATGTCGTTATACTGGCTTTGTTGCTTTCTTGTTGTGAGTCGCGTGTATATTGGGTGTCTCTCCAAGATGTGCATCGGGCGTTTGTCCAATGTTTATGTGTAATTGCTTATCTGCTCTGTTTGACTTGTTTCGCAAAACTTTACGCCGTCTTGTGCGCAATATCGAAGTTTGACCCGGGACTCTACATGTAAAAACCTTCACGCAGACTGACGTGATGCGACCCTTTATACTCCCTTGTTGCCTCGAAAACTCTCCGCCAGAATAAAAGTAAACAATTCAGCAGAGACACTTAAGACTGCATGCGTTTGGATATTCGAAAGAATTATAATCGCGAAGGTGAATTGCTTTCGATTGATGTTTTCTACATGCATTAAAGTTGTTTCTGCTGAATGGAGCTGTGTTTGCGGATACGTTGGCCACAGGCTGGAAACATTCGAACCATTTCGCTACACAACAATGAATTTTACTTCATGCCTAATGGTTGGTCTGTCGTGACTACATCGTCCCTTGCTTCGTCTTCTGAGGCGTCCTTCCGTGGGCGACCACTTTGCACAGTTGCGGTTGACGTAGACGCTTCGCAGCGCGTCGCAATAGACACAGCACCGATGAAATCCGAAGAGCATGTTACACGTGGGAGGAAGTGACGGAGGCAGTGACGTCACCTGCGCACTGTACGAATGCACTGGACTCAGCTGTAGTGAAGCGTAACCATGCAGCCATACCATGGCGTCAGGAGAGGCGTGCTGCTCTCGACGCCCCGAAGGCCCGGGTTCGATTCCCAGCCAGACCAAAATTTTAATGCCTTTTCGTTTCGAAGGCATTAATTTACTTTGTTTACGGAAGCGTGCGTGACAAATTTGCCGGGAAACCGAGCATTTTCTTACGTGCTTCGACTCTTCGGCCGTTGGCCATTTTTGGTACCACGTTCCGGTCACACCGCCGACGACAACGCCGGTTTTTCGTGTAATGAGGCATACAGTGATTTTGCATTTAAAAAGAAAGGGAAAAAACTCCCCAGGCTCTATCAAAACTCCCCAAACTATATAGAATATAGTTTCTATATATTATTTCCCAATGCTTGCGATGGAGTACATGGGCGTTCCAGTTACCTTTGTGTTTGAGTGCATAAAACGCGTTTACCTAAATATGTAGGTGCAAGAAAAGTGCACCCTTACGGTGAGTTTGATGGCGCATATCTCCAAACTGGGGTCATTCTGTAGCTTCACTCCAAGTGCATATACCCACCGGCTACAATTAGTAAACTGCAATGCCTGCCATAATTACGACATTGCTATTAATATAATGAGTTAGAATATGTTGAATGAGAAAGAAGGCAACTATACATTCTTCTATTATTCATAAGAAGCCAACAGACACCGAACAAATCGAAAACAAATCACAGTTCGCCTGCGCGCCTTGGCTCACAGTGTAATAATTATTTTTTCTGCGTAATATTAGCGACACCAAAAATACAGCGAAACGCCCTTGTAGCAAAAGCTCTTGAATCTCCAAAATGCAGGTTGCGCAGTTCAAGTCATTGCTTAGATCGAGCATCGTAGGACTGCATAAGAAAGTACGCGAGGTATGGTCAATACAAGAGACCCTCCATTTACGTACATTCAAAAGTGGCTTAGCGAACTAATACGCTGCTTTTGGTGCGCATTTTGTCTGGCAGAGTGTGCTGTACTGCACTTTACTCGTTGCACCGAAACTTCCCGGCCTGCACCGCGCCGAACACGTGAGCGAAACCACATAAAGGCGCAGATCGTCGAACGCAGCCTCTGCCTTACTTGCTGTCAAAGCTATTAATAAGTTGTTGCCTACGTTGACATTCGCGCAATTTCAACCCCAGAACGCTTTCAAGACGTCGTCGGTCGTCAGTTACGACATCGTCGTCAGGTGGTCATCAACTGCGACGTATTTGTTGGACGCCGTTCTCGACGCTGTGTCGCAGCAAGCTGCGCATACGAGTTTGGTATTTATCTCAAAACAGTGCAGCAAGACGGCAATTTTCGCGGATATTCGCGCGCTGCTCAAGTGTGTCGCTAGTGCTGCCTCTGCCTCTACAGAGCAGATCGCAGCTAAAGGGCGCCTGCGGAGGGCATGTAGGAACGGTGAGTTTGTTTTGAAGCAACCAATCGATAGTCGGGGCACCTAAATTCCTTGTTTGAACAGGCAAGTTTGTAGTAGTGTTCTTCGTTGCACAGGCCTTTGTTACACCGGCCAGTTGGCTGCAGTGGACGGCCGCAGATATTTATCAATTTACCTTAAAAAATCATTTCGGAAACTGTCACGTTCTAAGTCAGTGTGGTCACTTTCAATACAGTACTGGTTAAACAAAATACACTGGTTCCACCTCAACGCGATGAATAAAGAATGCAGTCCAGCTTGCGCCGTGCTTTGATGAAATAAGCGAAAATATTTCCAGGTAAAATTTACCGAGGCGCGTTGCACCCCATGTAAGATGTGCTCATTAGTCAATGCACTGCGGAATCGTAAATAAAAAAAGGGCGGTAGTTTGGATTTCTAAGAAATGTAATATACTATTATTATTGTTAGCTAAGCAAGGTAACTCGTCTTTTTCTTCGATGGAAACGACTGGTTCAATTGATGCAAACGTCTGCACTTGCCATGTCAGTCTTCAATTTTTCCCGACGTACTAAGGAGGACCCACGTCACGCCCTGTGTAAGTTTAAACGTTACAAGTGGCGGGAAATAGGCAGCATCGCTATCGATGTTTTGTGTACACACTGCGTGTTTGTGTTACGTCGTACGCATTCAAGATACGTGCGGGCACATACGCAACATCACGCAAATCACCTCCATTTTAAAGCCCATAGGATGCTTTAAATTGGTTCGTGAGAATTTTCCTCCTCTTATCGTAGATTCATCAAGCAACCGACGGCGTTGTCGTTGGAGCCAACGTGTCCCATCTTACGGCTGTGTGTTGTTTCAGAGAAACTCCATCCTCAGATTATATTTCTTAACTATACTTTGAAAAGGATCTTTCAGAATGCTGCTCCGCCTAGACAACAGAGAAAACGCGTGAAAGCATTTGATGGAAACAGTAAATCTTTTTTACTAATTGCAATAAATACTGATAAAGTTTTCCTGCAAAGCTTGGATTTGTGCTCAGAATCATGAGTGGTTTCGCTTACAGCACGCAGACAACAACGTGCTTGTTAGTTTCCTCGGTTTCTTACGTTTTCTGCTCTTGCTTCCGCTGCCATCGTCAAAAGTATTTTAACGCGACAGCGTTAAGGAGCTGTTGTCGCAGAAAAGCCGGTGTCGTCGGCGTGGCCGGTGGCAGGTGGCCGTGAGCGAAAAATCCTGGAAGGCAATTCATAAATAAAAACAGCTTGCAAGATGGGCGGGGTGGAAATCGAACCAGGGTCTCCGGAGTGTGAGACGGAGATGCTACCACTCAGGCATGAGTTCTTTTTTTCCCTCTATTACGTGGAAAACAAAACTGAAGGTGTATAACAAAGTGGACACAACTACACACTTAAAACTCAGGCAAACACACACATGCATCCAACAAGTGCATCCAGTCTGGCGGAGGTTCCTGCGCAGCGTGCACACTTCTCACATAAGCCGCCCTTTCGCGAAAGAAGGATTTTGTAGATCGCGGGCCTGCGGCGTGGCGATCACACAGTTGACTTCTCCATAGGCTATATAAACCAAGTACTATGAACATGTCATTGGGAGGACCACCCGTAACATTAAACGGTAGGAACCTAATTGAATGTGGAGTCATGTCAATGTCCTTTTTAAGCGTCGGTTGGAGAATGTCCCAAAAACGCAGCGTCAAAACAGTCTATGAAGCAGTGATCTATGGTTTCAGCATGTGGACAGAGTCAACAGGTTGTTGACCACGGCACAAAGTAACCCCTCGGATCCAACCAAGTCTTAACAGGGAGTGTTTCCGAATGTAATTTAAGAAACTGTTTTTACTCCACGAAGTGCACACATTTTTTTGACGCGCTTAAGTTCATCCTGATCAGGTCGGCTTAAATAAGTGCACGATACAAAGGATCTGGGAAAATAGAGTCCACCAGTGCCGCAGAAATTGCTTTTCGACTTGCAGTGAACACGTACTGCAGGCTGAATCTAACTTTCAAGAAAAGAAATGTGTCAACAACCTCCTTGAGAAAGCCCCAAGGAGCCTGTGGGACATCTTTGGGATTTGATGACACTAGTATATTTGGAACATAATGAACTAAGCGGAGTTGCAACATTTCACGCGATAACGGATGGTCACTGTCTCGAAAGAAAAACAGGCGATAAACAATTTGCCTGACGAAGAGATGGACTAATCCTAGACCACCACGTTCAAGAGGGATGAACAGATCGTCCCACCGCATCGATTCAGGACTCGAGCTCAAAATAAATGTTGCAAATAAGCGATGCAGTGCCTGAAGGTAAAGTCGTGAGCAGTGCAGTACTTGCAGCACATACATAGGGCGGGAAGCTAAAAACACGTTTGTACACTTCTGCACTAATGAACATTGACAAATTCCGCCCTCGCCATGAATTCACTTTACGTTGAATTTTACCAACTACTCCCGACCAATGAGCGTTGCTATTTTTGTACTGTGAGAGAGGCACACCTAAATAACGGAGATCTTCTTTCCATTGAATGCCTGCGTAATGTGATGGCATTGTGGCCCATAATCCAAACAACAACCTGAACTTTTTTCAAAGTTAACGCTTGAACCCGAAGCCCCACAAGATTCTTCTGTAATTGCAAGAGCAGTCTTTCCGCTCTTTTTATCGGTACATAAAAGGGCCACGTCGTCTGCATACGCAAGAAGCCGAACCTCATTAGTCAGCAATGCAAACCGTTCGAAGTTTTGTGATCTAAGAATGCTCATACAAAGTGGCTCGAAATACATGCAGAACCGAAGCGGTGACAAAAGGCATCCTTGCGGTACTGATAATGCAAGTCTAATCGGATCGGAGAGAGAGCCATTCCCTATCAGTTTCGTTGAGCCATTAGCATAACATATCCTGACGTCTCTAAGGAGCAAGGATCCGATATTTTTATGCTCTAGTACAGTAAACAGGAATGAGCGATTCACCCTGTCGAACGCCTTAGCCAGATATAGCTGTACCATGTTTTAGCTGTAGCTGTACCACATTTTTGTCGGATTCAATATGTTTCTTCTTGGATAGCAGCAATATCTAATTTTCCATTGCGTAATAAATGAAGAAGCTGTACTTACTTCGTAAGCCATGGACATTTAAAGTACCAAAATGGAAGGGCGCCATGTTTAGCTATGATTAGCACGATGAATAGCGCCCGCCATGATTAGCTATGTAAGTGCAGCGTTTAAACGCTTCTCCAGAGGTGCACCACTCCCTTCTTGATGAGGTGATGCACTATGGATCTTTTAGTGCACGTTAACACATGGGACATCTGCAGGACTAGGCGTTCCTCGTTGCGGTTTTGTCAACATTGACACTTTGTGAATGCGAGTCTCCTTTCCCGAGGGCGATGCATTGTAAGGCGCTGGAGGCTTCTTAGCGGCCTCGCACATCGATCCAGACTCCACTGACGGTGGGCGATCTTGAACTGGTGGCGCTTCTGCCCATGACAAACTTTGGTCGTCGTCAGGCGCCTTAGTCTCATCCTCGCTCGCAGGCTTCTGGCTAAGGCGATTGCCAGCCGATGACGGCCTAATCTGTTCTTGTCGATGAGCCTCAGGGAGTGTTTCACCAGTTGCATCCACAACTTCGCTCATGCCCATTAGATGATCGGTGATGGTATGATCCTCAGCTGGTCTATTTCCACGAAGCTTGTCAGCGTAGGTTCCGATGCTTGAATCTGTAGGGTGACCGTAGCTGTGACAGTTGCTGCAGCGCGCTGTTCTACATTGTCAACGGATATGCCCAACTCTGTTGCACCGGAGGCAATGTGGTGGTCGGCCAGGAACCAAGATAAGGCACTGGTGGCCGTATATTCTCAATAGGTGTGGCAGATTACCGGTAGAAACTCATTCTTTCAATGTGAACGCTACGTCTCGATTAGTCATTTGCCAGCCCTCCATGCCGTCACACCGCCACATTTCTCTCGTGATGGACTGCACTGTGCTATATGGATCTAGCGCTTCAACAATCCGTCTCTGTTCGAGGTGTGGAGGAAGCCAAAAAAGCTCCATCTTGATATTTTTGCATTCCGTTCTATGACAAGGCACTTGAGGCCCTTCACCAACAACTCGCCTTTGTCGACAAGTTTCTGTTTCGCGATGCTCTTAACACATGTAACCAACCAAAAACGGCTCATCTCGTATTGTCTAGTGCCGAGGATATCAGTTGCATTTAGCACTGAAAGGAGGGCATCGCGAAAGTCCGGGGCCCGATACGGCTGCCCTGCCAGGTCAGCATGCAGGAAAACTGAATTGAGAACGGTGTTGCCCGTCGGTAGACGAGGGAGACGACTTTATAATTACCGGAATCAGTAGTCGACGGT